>NC_090725.1:190792362-190802362 GCF_036898095.1 Palaemon carinicauda
CAAACCCCTTCAACGCCAGAGCGTACCCTTAGTATGTCAGGTGTTCAATGATAAGACTGTCGCTGCCTTAAAGACCTTCAAGGATTCATTGGGCATCAGCGAAGGCACCATCAAGATGATGAATGTGAAAGACCGTTTCTCAGCTAGACATCTACGTGACGAATCCAGACAGCCTTGGGCAGCAGACTGTACATCTTTCACTAAGTTGGAGGACGCCTGCCAAATTATATCGACCTGCACATGGCAAGGAGGTAGTGGTCGTAAGTTGAAGTTAACTAAGCAAACTGCTGAAGCATTCATTGTGTCTACACGTAATAATGTGGCTGCTGCCAAATTGCTTCTGGCAGAGAAAGACTTTGACTACGTTCTTCCTGCTATATTCGCGGATGAAGCCTTGGAAAAGTTTTTCGGTCAAGCCAGGCAAAGAAGTGGTGGAAACTTCTACATTGATGTAGTTGACATTATGGCTGCAGCAAAAGTTACAAATTTTCAGACACTTCTAAAGCATGACATTATGCCAGAATCTAGTTCTCGTGTGCTTGATTGCGACAAGAATTGTACTTCTTCCATAAATCCAGATGAGCGAAGTGAACTCATTGACGAGATCACTCCTCAAGACACTCGGGAGCTCTTGAGGTCTGCTGATAACCTTAAGCATAAAGTTGTATATTTGGCTGGATACCTTGTTCATAAATATTGTAATAGCACTAGTATGGAGGATATCATGGATGATGAAGATGGTAACGAGGTGTCATCTGGGTTCTTAGATCATTTGAATAGAGGTGGACTGAGTGTGCCAACTATTTCAACTGTCTTTTTTGTACATAATGCCTATAATTTGCATGCCATGACTAAAATGCATTGCCGCTTTCATTTTGCTGAATTGTTATCTTTTGTAGATGCACCTTTAGCTACTAATAATGCAGCATGTACGACTTTAGCCAACATTCTATTGAAAGCTCAGGTTCTCAATGTAAGTGACAAAGAAAAGGCTGTGAGATGCCTCAGGAGGCAAGAAAAGCTCTCCATCTAGCGATGTTCATCTAATCAAATGTTAATGTCTTTGAGTTTTGTTGTGATGAGAAATACCGTTCTTTATTTCTTATTTTAGTGTTTCATTGTTTTAGGGCTTGTTTGGAATGTTTGAGTGATACAATATTTGACAATATATATTAAATTTGGACAGAACTACAGACTTGCCTCTTATCATAATCAGCCATCCCTCACCATCTATGAGTTACACACAAAAACGAGTAAAAATGACCAAAATTCACTATTTTGACCTTGAAATATGACCTTTTGACCTTGAAGATGATGAAGATGACCCCAAGTGGTGTTGAAAATGTCACTATTGAATTCACCGTCCTCAAAAACCCCCATTTTGACTCAGAGAACGTGTTTCTAGCCCTTCTTAGAAGTCATTTTAGTCCAAGACTCAAGTTAATCCTTCAGACTCAAGTTAAAAACCCCGATCAGGGGACGTTCCAGTCCTTTCTTGAAGGACGATATAGGACAATATATATTAAATTCGGACAGCTCTGCACCCTTGCCTCATATTATAATTAGCTATCTCTCACCATTTATGAGTTACACACAAAAAACGAGCAAAAAGGACCAAAATTCACTAATTTTACCTTGATAAATGACCTTTAGACCTTGAAGATGACCCCAGGTGGTGTTGAAAATGTTACTATTGAACTCACCATCCTCAAAAACCCCCATTTTGATCCAGAGAACGTGTTTCTAGCCCTTCTAGAAGTCATTTTAGTCCAGACTCAAGTTAATCTTTCAGACTCGAGTTAAAAACCCCGAGCAGGGGACGTTCCAGTCCTTTCTTAAAGGAGTCTATGATATATATATATATATATATATATATATATATATATATATATATATATATATATATATATATATATATATATAAATAAATACATATACTTTATCATTAGGATCAATGTAGTATTATTAAGTTTTATGGAGTACTTCTGTTAGTGAGCTTTTTACCTTCATACCTTACCATCATAGTATAAAAGCAAAGACAAATAATATTATCAATAACGAAATAGATAATTGTGTTCTGTAAACCGAATATAATACAAAACTAATAATATAAAAGCCCTTATAGTGCGTTGATAATGGTCTGTCAAGCCAGCATTCAAGCATTTATGTCCCTAATCACCTCAGATCCACCTCGCCGATTAGTTCCGCCGGTGCCTCGTAGCATCTTTAGTACTATTAAGTTTAGCAGTTGTACGCGGTGATAGAATTATGTAATAGTACCGGTACTATGGTATTCACTGTAAGTATATGTATTGTTATATGATATAATATATATATATATATATATATATATATATATATATATATATATATATATATATATATACTGTGTATATATATATATATATATATATATATATATATATATATATATATATATATATATATATATATATATATATATATATATATACACTGTATATCTATCTATCTATATCTATATATATATATATATATATATATATATATATATATATATATATATATACATATATATATATATATATATATATATATATATATATATATGTATGTGTGTATACTTAAAATAGGATAAAGTAATGAGGTTATATATCTTTATCTAACAATTTTTATATCTTTACTATTACATTTACATTTAACTAATTTCGTTATGTTGAGAGCAATTCCATATTAAAATGAAATAAGTGAATAGTAAAAATATGATGTAGCTTTGAAGATAATCAATATTATTATTTTTGTGTGTTGTCAGATGTATGAGGACAGATGAGAGCCTGTAAAGAATAGACCAGACTATTCAGTGTATGTTTAAGCAAAGGTAAAGTGAACCATAACCAGAAAGATCCAACGAACTACTCTCTGACCAATCAAAGGACCCTATAACTCCTAGCGGTATTTTATACAAACCACGTTTATCCAGATAGTCCATGATCTGAACTCCCCAAGACCACAAGAGTTTTGTCATTGGCTTTGGTAATTTTATAAACACCCATAGAGCTATACTGAGGCCAAATGGCATTACTCGAAAGCTGTCCAATCTCCTACCTAGCTAAAACCTTATGTAGGGATGGAGAGCAGAAGCAGTAAGGGAGTGCCAGTAAGTATCATTAAGACCCATAATAAAATTTTAATTCCCTCGAGGTAGTACTATGCTTGCTATAGCTGTGAACGACTAAAGAGAATGATAAACAATAGTAAAAAATGGTTTTATATGTGTGATGTGTCATCTGCTAAAATATAAAACTCTCTAGGTCTTATGGTGGGTTCAAGGAAGCCTGAACCTTTGGGCCTTCCTTATACAAAATATAAACTTTGCTGTAGTTTATCTTCTCGAAGCTTTTAATTGTAATAGATGTTGTCTGAGCAAAGATCTGACAGTAATTTTAGTCAACCAGAAGAGTTTTAAATGTTATAAATGCTGTCTGAGCAACAAGATTTAACAGAAAAGGTTATAGTGAGAACATACTGCATGTCTAACATAATCCACAATCTCAAAGGGCTTGTATTATAGGAATTCCCCACACTTGAGCTCACATACAGCATTATATAGGTTTTAATATATTTTAAGCCCGGCAGCTATAGATACTTTAATCATGCGAAGTAAGGAAAATTGTTGGATAATCTGAACTGACAGGAGTTTATGTATGTCTTAGGGAACTGGACTTCTGGTTGGCTCTATCTAGTATTTTTAAGCCCGGGATTGCATTAAGACTGCCCAAAACCCATATTAATCATGCATTTTGAGGAATAGATGAAACCAATTAGATAAGTCTGTGGTATGGACTAGGCTTCAGAAACAATCATACCAGAAGTTTTATCCTGTACGTTGCCCCAGACAGAAGGATTTAGGGGTTCCAAAATACATGCTTTATCATACGAAGAGAGGAATGGATGAGACTTGGTGCAATTGAGAGATTATAGTCTCTTGACTTCAAATATGCCAATGACAGAAATTTCATCCTGTACTCCCCCCCCCCCCCCCCGCCAGAAACCTATAATGATTACCCCAGCCTGTAAAACACTTATAAGTACATATTGCGAATACTTGCTGCAAATAGATTTTTTGTCATCTGTCTTCGAAAGCTACAATACCAGGAATATCATCGTTCAAATAAGCCTTAAAAATATAAAAATGTTCCTACCGTATCCATGACTGAAGCCTATGTACTATATTCTTTACAAACACAGTGAAAAAAGAATATTGATTTTTATTAAGTTAGACCTACTGTAAACTGAATTTTCTGTAAACTGACCTTTCTTATATTGTTCCCTACTGTAGGTATCTATTTGTACTAAGTGTTCTTTATTAGAAAGGATGCTATACACTACAATCTAATGGTTGGACATTAAACATGATATCTTATAATATGTCTGATAACTGATATGACCTAACCTACTTTCAACTGGATTGACTCACTTTTAAATATGAGCATGGGGGCTCTACTTGAGGAACATCCCACACCATGAAAACAAAAATTTGTACTCAGATCAGCGAAAAAGTACTACTTGCAGTCAACTACAGAGAAAATTTTAAGGTAAAACTAAGAAAATAGTGCCACATCCCAGAAACCTAAAATCTATAAATTCAAATGCCTTGAAACTCTACTCGAGAACTGTGAACTTTGGTTCATTCATATATTCAGAAAATCATCACCAATGTTCAATGGATTTTATTTTAAATTTGTCACTAACTCACTACCATTAACAAGAATTGCGTATATGAATCCAATTTTGCAGTCACCCACATGGAATAATGTTTTTCAGGAAACACTGATATGGTCAGTGCTAGTGGTAGAAGAAATGAAAATGGCCCATATTCCTGTCTCGTAAGACTTGGTCGTAGCTATTGAAACCCTGTCAATACAGAAGCTACAGAAACCCCAGTTTGACAAGCTTGTAACATTAATGGGGGATTTTCCATCTTGAGCTTGTCTAGGATTTAGGCCTTGGTTACTTGTTCACAAAGAGTCTGATGTTTTTGCTGAAGGTTCCCTTCCTGCGTTTCTAAAGGGAAAAATGTATAGAAGGTGCACATGCATTCACCAAATTGTTGTAACTGCTCAGGAAAGAATGTTACCACATCATTCTTTGATGATGATATGGAAAACGATTCAACTAAAGTTATCAGGGAACTTCAAGCCATTGAAAATTTGAAGACATGAAATGTTTTCTGACAGAGAAGAATTCCACCTTATTCAGCGACAGTATGAAAAGTATTTAAGACAGTTGATTTATGGTACTTTTGGTATGACAGCTGCAAGTTAGGCACTCTATTTCTTTCTTATCAACTGACCCTATCTAGAACTACAAAGGGCGGTCAGACATTGAGATGCTCCCAAATATGGTTCAGGTGTTATTTGCCCTGAATAAACCTAACTAAGCTCATTGGGATTGTCCGTACCTACAGAATCTTTCAAATTTGTCACTTGATGCATTAAAAACACCAAAGGCTGGAGGATTCTCAACCAGAAGAACCAATTAATTATTTTCCAGAACAAATTGTAAGCCGAGATGCGGCTTCAACATTTAGTGGTATAACACACTTTGAAAACTCTGAAAAGGCATTTCGAAGAGGGTGTGTAAGTTGAACTCAGTGAATTATCTCATTTTCAGAACTTAAACAGCTCAATGGATTCCAATCAGGTGAAATGCCTGCAAACCAGCTGCAAAAAAAGTTGAGTAATAAGAGACAACAAAGATAAATACGCACTTATTGACACAGTCAAGAGTATTTGTAATGCAATTGAGAAGTCAGATTCTGAATATACAGGTTGGATCAACATTGTCACTGGTAGAGTGACTATTTAAAAAAAAAAACAGCTTATTATCTGATTGGTAGTTTAAAGCATGGTGCTGAATTTCGGGACAAATTCATAAAAGTAGAAAGATGATGACACTCACTTTCTGAAATACGTTTTGTCTCTGAAAATGTTAAGAGAAAACATAGAATGGGCCAAAAGGCTTTCAATGCTGCAGAAGGGGTTTATGAGGCCTTTCGAAATGTACTGGCAAGGATACTACTGATGAAAGAAATTAAAAGGTGCTAACACAAGAGCCAATGTCTTACATAAGGTGAGGCAATGGAAAACAAACGAACGATGAAAGAGTAATGTTGAATTGCAGGAGATGCTAACTTATCTATTAATTGAGGGACCCCTTTCGGCCATACTGATGAAACTTCTACCCAGACAGATAAAGCAAATATAACATAAGTTCTGGAGTCCAAGATCGATGCAGCATCAGGTGAAGAATGCACATTTCACTCAGTGCTGTTTGATGGAGGATTAATACTGCACAAAATACTTTCTCATCACAAGAAGTCATCATATGGTGTATGATGGGACAATTGTTCAAGATATAATGGTTAAAGTCTCTTCTGCTAGAGAAATAACAGTACAACCATCATCAAGGATATCGAGCATATTTAAAGAGGGATTGTATTGACTCAACAAGAAACAATTAGGTTATCTAGTGGTGTCCAGAAACAGCCACAAAATAGGCTGTGAACTGTTAAGGAATGTTATGTTCAAGGATGAACTTGAAATTTTCATGATATGCAAACTAGAGAAAAAGTACTCTTCATCCATAGTAGCTCTGAAAACTGCTTATGTTTCGCACAATGGAGACTGCAGTGGGAATGTTAGTTGTTGAAAAGCCAGAAGAACTTCGAAATTGTCATGACGATGATATGTTTATTTGCTACTATGTCCTGAGAGAAGGGGGAAACAGTCATCAGGTCTTCTTCCATATATGTAATGGTGATCCTGACATGTGTGAAGCAGAAACTACTGCTGAATTACAGATAATAATAGATTTTGGAGCTGGTAATGAATGGAGGTACATCAAGGTTACAGCTATATCTCACCATCTGGAAGAAACGTATCAGAGTTTGGGTGAAGCTCTTCTGGAATTTCATGCGCTGACAGGCTGCAACTTCTTATCTGTATATTACAGGCGAGGGATGGAGGTCACACTGACTAAGCTTGAAAAAGACACAAATGAGGCGTGGGCATTGAAATTTATGTTGCATACAGACATTGATATGAAATTTGTCATTCGATATGTTTGCGGTATATAATGGCTAAAAAAATGATGCTCCTTCTGAGAGATTTATTAAAATAGCTAGAGGTAAAAGTAACTTGTAAGTCAAGTACTAAAACTTTATATTAACGGTGCCCATTATATCAGCATTCTGTGGAAGAGGGCAGATACCAAACATCCTGATATCGATATTAACCCTCTTGACTATGGCTGGCAAGAGAAAGATGGGCACTTTATTCTGATTTGGTAGTACAGAAACTGCCTTCCAGAGTTGCTCGTAAGGAAAGATAAGGAAGAGAATGAACAAATTCTTGAAAACTATGTTGCTTTCGATGAAATAGATTCTGAGGAAGAGAACTGGAGTGAAAGTAGTGAAGATGAGTACGACAACGAATAAATGAGACGTTAGAATCCTTAGAACATGACATCGTTGAATCAATTAGTTAAGAGAATGTTCACAAAGAATAGAAATAAAGCCAAGTACTGAATGTTTTATCAATTTCATCAAATGCAAATATTTTGATCTTTTAGTTATCAGTGTCAGTGTGTGTGGACAGGTTTTTGTCTGGGAAGACAGAATGTGTACTGGAAGTATCATTAACAGTGTATTATTGGGCTTCTGATAGGGGAAAGTATAGGATGGAATTTCTGTCATTGTTGTTAATGATGTCAAGAGACCACAATGTCTCAGTTGCACCATGTCACATCCATTCCTCTCTTTGCATGAGTAAATATGTGTTTTGAAGAAAAACCCTCTGTCAGGGGCAACGTACAAGATAGAACTTCTGGCATGATCATTTCTGGGGTCCAGTGTATACCACAGACCTAAAAAAAATGGTATCATCCATTCCTCAAAATACATGAATAAAAGCCTTCAATAGACAAGACGGGTCATTATGGGCTTCTGGCATAGAGAAAGTATAGGGTAAAATTTCTGGTATTGGAGTTGTTGAAGTCAAGAGACTAATCTTTCAAATGTACCGACTATCATCCATTCTTCTCTTCGCATGATTAAACATGTCTTGTGGACCCAGCAAAATCTTTCTGTCTGAGGGTAATGTACAGGATAAAACTTCTGGCATGATCGTTTCTGAAGCCTAGTCCATAGCACAGACCAATTAATTCGATTTCATCCATTCCTCACAATACATGATTAAAGTGAAATACAATTCGCTAAAACATACAGAAAATCCTATCAGTTCACATAATTAAGCCTTTTCCTCTCGTCGTATGATTAAAGTAACTGCTGGTCTATCTATGGCTTCCTGGTCTCAACTGTTAGCACTATAACCTTTAATTTAATGACCTGGCTTTGATTTTAAAGTAAGGATGAAATCTATTTTTATTGCACACATTATTATGTGTTACTCTTTAGCATCATTTATTACAGGTAATTAGAACTAAATACTTGACTTAGCTGATTGGTCAAATTTTTTGGGGGAAACAAGCTAGTATTTAGGGTGGTAGACTATCTAGACACTAGAGCACTCCATATGTATTGCAGTACTTTGATTTAAATAGAGTCTCTGTTCTTCATTAGTATATTTTTAAACTCAATTCGTTAATTATAGTAGAACTTGACTTCTATTTCATATGAGACCGTGTCATTACCCTCCATTGAAATGAAATGCTATCCATTGTCTCTACTACTGGGTCAAGAAGATGAGGAAAATTCTATGGGATGCAATGAAACAGCCTTTCCAGGAAACTCAAGTACAGCAATAATTTGGTTCAATCTACTTTTAGGACCTTTCTTAGTTCATAGGATAGTTACCTTTCATTAAAAGAATCCTGGATTTGATCTACACTTGAGGTAAAAATTAATTTTTATTATCTCAAAAGGGGTAATTGGAATGATAAGAAGGCTATGTAGCCAATCAGAAATGTTAGTGATTCTCAGTCTGCTGTCCTCGAATTTCAGTCCTCCTCATTGCTGGATTGGTGTCACTAAAAATTAACAACTTTACTGTACACTGTTGAAAAAGACACGCAATTTTAATATAAAATTCTCTGTAAAAAATATAATGTTCTCAGCCGTATTTCAGTAAAATACCTGCGACCGTATTTTTACCCTACTCTGTTATCTTTTACGGGTTGGTAACCGTAATATCAATCCTTTGCGTCATTATATCGTTTTCTAAAACGGTAAATTGCTGGCAACATTTATTCCTGGAATTTTACTGACTTTTATGGCAAATTTTTAACAGTGTACCTTTGAGGTTGAGATATTGGGTTTTGGCATCATAGTTCTACCCTTCAATAATCATCAGCCGTTGCCTAAACCTGCCATGAGTCTGGGACACGTGAATAATCTTAAATCATTTATTTGGGTCATCTGGAATCTGGAGCGCAGGTAGGTGGGGGAAACGCACTGGCATATAGGTTAGTAGGTTGGCCGGGAAACAAATTCAATCACAAACTTACTTGAGCTTCAACTTCTTTTCTTCAGTTTGTAGTGTCTTTGGTTTTAACTCCAGGGGCAATAGAAATTTATTTCTATTTTGCATATGAATTTTTGTTGATTAGCATAATCATAATTTATCAAATAAAAGTAATTTAACTGAATTACTATCAGCAGGTCTGCTTGTGGCGTATCCGGTCAGGAAGTTAAGAAAAACTGTATGATATGCAAACGTGCTGAGAAAACTCCTTAATTACATGATTTCCTTACAATTTCTCTTACATCTTATGTCAGCCTGGAGGAAATGTCTTGCTTTCATATGAATAGTCCTGGGTTTGATCCCAATGTAAGGCCCAATTTCATTTTTATACAACACATAATAGTGTGTGGAATTCCGTCACCATAATTACCTTGTAGTGGTAATGAAGCACTATCAATTCAGTCAGCTGGTGGATCATGCAGAAGTGAAAAACTCGCAAAAGAGCTTAACTCTGTAGCCACTGATAACAACAAACTCGC
>NC_090725.1:190807362-190817362 GCF_036898095.1 Palaemon carinicauda
CAATTATTTCATGAATTACTGTTATTGCATGATACGCATAATGGTTAATTTGTGACATATAAAGATGAAATAAAGATATTTCAAAGAATCACATTAGTCAACTGAAAGCATGGATTGCAATTTCATAAAGGATACAATGAACAGTGACAGGTCTCGAACAGCTTCCCGTTTCTTTCGGTTAGAAAGGGTCTGTCGCCAAAGATCGTTAGTGTTTTTAGGTGTTCTCTTGTATAAGTCAAATTTGAAGTTATTATTTTGCATCATGGTAATCATTGCGGAATTTCGGTCATGGCCGCCCAATTAAGTATAAATAATCAGTCCAAGTACCGTGTTACAACAACAGAAGACATGATAAAAAGGGGAAAAATGTAATAAACATATTGTGCACATGAGGCAATAGTATCCACTATTATCCCAAATCATTACCAAGTACGTTACTGAAGAGGCTCCATCTTTTAAAACGTATACCATCCATGTGAACGGAGGCCTAATTTATGATAAAATGGATCGCTTATTATCTATCCTTTGGATGGAACGGCAGATGAATGACCGAATTACCATCAGTCTAGTGATGATCCAGGAGGAGACCAAGTTTTTGTTTTTGATGACTCCCGTTGTTAAGGCCACTTTATTTGCTGCAAGTCATGAGGATTTAATTGATTCAAGTAGTGCTTTAGTTTTCACAATATTAGAAATACCGGAAAGACTTCTATTACCAATACTGTTGACGTGGAAAAACTTCCTGTAACATTGGGGAATACTATATATATATATATATATATATATATATATATATATATATATATATATATATATATATATATATATATATATATATATATATATATATATATATATATATATATATATATATATATATATATATATATATATATATATATATATATGTGTGTGTGTGTAAAATAAATTCCTTCAGAATTCATCTTCAATGTCGACGAGACAGACTTGTTTTGGAAGCGTATGTTATAGCACTCACTTATTTCAAAGGAAGGAAAAACTAAGCTAGGGTACAAGGTAGCCAAAGATAGACTAACATTAATGTTAGGAGGCAACATCCCTGGAAATTTCTTGCTAAAGCTGTTTTAGTCCTACATGCCCTTCATCCCAGAGACCTCAGAAACATCAAAAAGGTAATGCTCCCTGTCCTTTCGAAGGTTAATCCAAAGGTATGGGTCACTATGGTTATTTTTGAAGAATGGTTTAACAACCAATGTATACCAGCAGTTAGGGAATATAGCAAGGTGAAGGTACTTCTTTTTAAGAAGTTGTTGATCCTAGATAATGCACCTTGACATTACACTCGACTGAATGGCCCGTGAGCAAATGCAAATGTGAATGGTGATATCTTGCCACCAAGCACTATCTCTCTCATTCAACACATCGATGCTCTCTTCTAGCATAACTATCCATGAACATTCGGGAGGATTACAATGTTTACCAGACAATACTAAACATCAGTAGTTCATGTAACGAAATTACTCAAGCAACAATGAATATTATATGAAAGAAACTGTACCCTCGACTGATTCAAGATTTCAAAAGTCTCGATAAGTCAGTAAGTGATATATTAAAGAATCTAATATTCACGGTAATTAACTTCATCTGTAGCTGGAAATAATAATTTTTAACGAGTTTATCGAGCGCCAAAAGTTACCACTGATTAACAAAGAATTGTTGGCGTTATAGGAAAAATAGAAAAATGAACTTAAAGCTTGAAGATATGCAGCATACATACTTTTGGCATTTATTCAATTGTTTGTCAATCTTGGAGTCCCAAGACCCATCGGCTAAGCATTTTGCAAATGTACCTGATAGTGTTGAAGATTTGTTTCTTCCACATAAGACAATTTTCAATAACAAGAGGAGGAACACTCCCCAAACAATATTAATCAATTACTTGTAAGAGTTAGAAAACAAGAGCGCCTATAAAACCGCTGCTAATGATATCGGGTTTCACACCAAAGAAACCTGATGTTGCGACTTTATCATTACGAACAACTACATCATTATCCTCCAAGAACCAGTTTGTCACTTCCAACTCCACCTTTTGTGTCTAGTAGACAAAAGCAATGCCGACTTTCATTGTAATATCTCTCTCTCTCTCTCTCTCTCTCTCTCTCTCTCTCTCTCTCTCTCTCATAGTTATTACTTACATGAAAACAATGCCTTTTCGGGGTTACTTCGAACTTCCACTACATTTTTTTTTTCCTTGATCGAGTGTTTTTTCTATTTAAAAAGCATTTGAAAAAAAAAACTTATGCTCTAAAAGTTGAATATTAGAGATTTTCCTAGATTTTTTATTTTGTGTAGGTATTATTCAATCAATGTAAAAAAAAGTCACTTTTAAATCTGATTATTTTTCATATGGAAGTTTTTCTGATTGTAAAGATTGTAGGCGACAAAATTTCCTATATTTTCCGATTTGAATGACAATATTGAAAAAGAAGGATACTTTTTTTTCCCCGAAAATTTCATGTTTTGAAAAATTGAACTTCAATGTTTTTTTATTATGTACAGATTGGTTGAATATACTCTAGTATGAATAAGTATGGACTTTCTATCACCACTGGGGATCCTAAGGTCATAATCATCATATATCAGGGTTATTTACTAAGCAGTAGTAAGACATTGCTACCATAATACATTCTCATCTGCGTATTTCATAGGTAAATTTTACATTTTAGGCATAATTGGTTATCATATTTGACACTTTATTCATCTTTAAGAATAACCATGACATAAAAATTGTGAACATGTAAACGAACAGACAGAGGAATAAGGGCTTCAAAGATTTTTTTTATTGTAATTTAGAATACATAGGTATTAGTTTTTAGCAGTAAATTTTTACAATAATGGAGATATAATGGACATAATAATCAATACTTTCCTGGGTTATTTCCAAAGCAATGGAGAGCCCCTTCCTGCAAATCCAGAAATGTATAGGTTACATTAGCAGTTCCCTTCCTTAGGGTTGCGAGGGTATTCCTGAGGATGGACAGAGGGTCTCATAAAAATATATCTTGATAATGCAATGCTGTTCAAATCTATATTTTTATTAATGTAACGGATTTGCTTTAGTAGGACAAGGTAAAGATTCTACTGTTGCTCATAGTAACAACTTGTTTCACTACCGTTAAAAATGGATGGAAATTCCTTTTGCTAGTAGACATGAACTGAAATATAATAACGAAAGCTCATAAACATTTTGCAAATTCGTATAACTGTAACATGGAATGGCTGGATTTATTATTAGAGTTAGGGTTGCTACTCCAGGTTAAGACTGCATTTAGGGTTGTACCTAAAAAAGGTTTAGAAACACTGGTTTACATGCACATGGGCACGATTAAGATGAGACTGCGATAATATATTCCTGTCTGTGCATTTTCTGGGCAAATTTTACACTTTAAGCATATTACTTATCATCTCTGACACTATGCGTCTTTCAGCATAACCATAATATTAAAATTATGAATATATAAACAAGCAGACAAAGAAATGAGATGAATATCATTTAAAGAGACGTGCAGCAAACATATATTTAACATACATTCTAGAAAGCAAGCAAACTGATATTCTCTTCCTCAGGGAAGGGTAAAAAATTATGGTGATACAGTTTATGGGATAATAACATAATATCTTTCCCACGGATTCTTGAGTAAAAAGTAAATTAATAGGTATCATATTCAGGAAAGGATTGCGTAAGGGACCGAAAGCGCTTTTGTAAATATAAACAATTGATATTTTTTTTGCAATAAAAAAACTGTTTCCAGTGAATATACTATTTGGATCATGAAATATAGAGGTTCACATCGCCAAAAATTTTATAATCCGAATCAGTCTAAAGGCAAATGTAGTCCCGTGGAATTTGAAATCAAGGAAGGGAATGACTGCCTAGAGTACATTGCTAATATAGTTTTTAACCTCGCACTATCAGGTGTTTTCACTCAATATGGCAGAAGGCCTGTGTGAAGTCACTAATCCAATGTGGCAACGGATAAGGAGATGCGAGCAGATTGTCCTTAATAAGTCTTTCCAGATTGGTAATATGAAGATATCTTCTTAGTACTTATTTGATCTATAAGAACACCAATAAACAAGTACTGAATATGTAGTATTGTATCTTCCATACTTCACAAGATATAGGCAATTATTATAGTTTCCCATTAAATAATCATCATATATTGTTGCATTTCTATCAATAACTCGTTCCACAGCTTTATGAATTTTTTTCTGCATCGAAAAATATAAAAATACCCAATTTCTCTTCAGTAATCCAAAAAAATTGGAAATGGGCTGCAACGAGTTTCACAGAATATTACTGACATTGCAATATCTGATATAGAAAGACTTGAAGAAATTGAATAAAACATGAGAACCCTTCTTAAAGCTGCTATGATCCTAAGAAGACCGGCTCTAAACAATGAAAGTGGAAATTTAGAGGAAAATTTGAGGACATATATGTGGTCTAAGTTATTCCAAAAGAAGTATGTCACTTCTTCTAGTGGTGCAGTCAGGGGGCAGATGGATATGAACATTATTTCAGCAAAACGAGATTTGTTAGGTTTGCAGAAGGCTATAAAATTGTCGCAGTTTTTCATATGTGAAATGGTATAACCATATCAGGCTTCCAATGGCAGTGCTGCAAATAAACACCACACTCATGCAATGTCGTTGCAGGTAGCAGTAGGGCTTACAACCCCTCTCATCCACCCATTGCAAATTCATAATTAAATTTGTGTACAACATTAGAGCTCTCTAGGTTATGCCAGAGTTCATCACTTTGAGACGAAGATATCAACAGAGGTAGTAAAAACTATGGATGAATGTGGTGGAGCTTTTGTTCCCTCACAGTCAGTGAAAGTGAGATTTATCTTTTATGCATCAGGCAATGGTGATTTTCTAGAGGATACCCCATAAGGAAAATGAACATTACATAGTGGTTATGATAGTGTATGAAGAAAAAGAAGGATCAGAAATCCCCACTGCAGTCAAGATATCAATGCCGTCATCACTTCGCTCACTACGAAATGTTCCTTGGTTCTTGTCTGAGGTCATCTCTTGTGAAATTCCGAAAGGAAACACCCCAGGAAATCTCATTATTACCCATAACTGTGATTACAAATGCAAGGATGTCTTAGATTTTTACTGGTCAGAGGATCTAATTTGGATAATGGCAGCATTGAACAGTAATCCAGCTATCATGGAACAGGTGTTGGTAGATACAAGGCTTTAAGCTGTGCATAAAGCCAAAAGTGATGCAGACACCAAATTAGCCTCTGAATCAGTCAAGAATACCCCAACTTGATCAGCTTATAATTCAGTAATGAGTAAAGCAAAAAAAAAAAAAAAAAACTAGAGTTTGTGTGTTACCACATATAAACAGGAGTCAAATAAGCACAACCACACACCTCACATTCTTAATGAAGCTGGAAAGCATTACTCAACATGTCATGCCGGATGCTAAAACAGTTGTTTCTTTGGATTTTTTTTTATACAATCCTATGCTGGAGCTCGCTATGTGCAAAAAAGAACTGTCAAAGAACTGAGTTCTTAGGTTATGTGAACTACACATGATAATGACAAAGCTTGGGGCTATAGGCTCTTTTTTTTTGGATGGAACAGGGCTTCATTTTACACTCACCTTACTGTATGATGTCAATACTGTATGTAAAAGACTATCAGGGAAATGTGTAATAATAACTACTGAAGTACATATAATACTAAGACTTGACCTTTTAAAATGCTACATTGATGAATTTTACAATAGAATTATTCCAAAGAATTTAAATTTAAGCACACGGAGGTTTAAGAGTGCTGACAGAGCTGACTGTACTGACATATATGGAAGCATTTGAGACAAAAGAATCAGAGATCAAATCAACATTCAAAGTGACTCTTCAGTATGTGGATATGCATATGATAGATACAACACTCAGAACGTACAAAGACAAAGCTGTGGAATAAGTTCAAGAAAAGATACTAGGTACTTCAAAAAACGAAGTTCAAGAAAGGAAACTGGATCATTGATATAATGAAAGTAGCTATCCTTTAGCACTTTAGGTGCACATGAATCGCTTGAACATGCAAAAAGGCCAATGAAAATACTTGGTTGATTGGTGAATAAAGCACAAAAGAAACAGGATCTGATGAGATCCTTTCTGAGATATCCTGAGTTGTCAAGGCTTGCTTCACAAGCAAAGAATATGTATGACTTCCCAAATCATGAAGGGTTAAAACATCATGATCTAACAGGGAACAATATATAATGACTATAACGGAAAACTAAAATAATTGCTTATATATTGTAAAGGATGAAAGTATAAATAAATTTCATTCTATAATTTTCCTTTTTTTTTTCTTTTTTTGCATGTAGAACAAATAAGTATAAACAAAACTTTTTCATAGGACCACGCTGGAAAGAGTTAGGCCTATTGAAAAAATCTGGGCAAATCTCATTAACAGCCACCACCTTGTATTAATGACGTCACTCAGGCCTTCTGCCCTACATTGAGTGAAAATACCTGGTAGAGAGAGGTTGTAGACGGAGTACAATATTGGTACACTTGCTCCTGGACTAAATTTCTAAAATTCCGAAGAGAGGTCATGAATTGCGCCCACATTTCAAGCAATATATTTAAGTACTTTGCCATATTTGTAAGTTTTTAGGGTGAAAATCCAGCCTTTTACCAGGATATTATTCTGTGTGTGTGTGTATATATATATATATATATATATATATATATATATATATATATATATATATATATATATATATATATATATACATATAAATATATATATATATATATATATATATATATATATATATACAGTATATATATATGCAATAATTTCATGTATCTGTGGATCTGAAATGTTTTAATATCACTATTTCACCTGACTATGAATAGGCACCAGAATCTTCTGTGCTCGAAAAGTGGGCACATACTGTAGTTACTCTGAACAATCTTAACAATTGTATTTCATTTGCACAAGACATAAGGTTAGGTTAGGTTAGGTTGTGGGTTAGGTTAGGGTTTGGGTTAGGTTAGGTTAGGCTAGGTACCTTGATTTCAGTAGTAACCGTCATTCAATAGGTACTCTAAGTCTATTCCCGCTATATTTCAAACGCACTACTGCTTTCCTTTTATCACTCATTTTGTGACTTACCATTTTCTTGCCAATACAATTTTCTATACTCAATCACAGATACCTGAAAGAATCAATTGTCCTTTTGCCGATCTTTATACTTTCATTCATGGTCCGCAACCTCTCTTTAGCTCATATTCCTCTAAACTGTCTCATCTTCAGAGAAAATCTGAAGCCCATACTTAATTTAAGATACATTTTCTTTAACCAATACATTGTAATATTGTTTAACATCCTTTCCCTGACATCTTACAACACGAAATCCATAACGATAAGGAATTATTTATGTATATATATTCATTCCCTTAATCACTTTTTATAGTAACATACTGAAGTCCGATTAGACGTTTATTCAATCATATCCCACCAAAGCTGTACATATTGCCATATATAAAAATTATGGATCATCTCTAATCTGCAAATGGCATTCTACGTCACATATAACGAGCTTTAGTATTGTAAGAGGAAAAGGATATGGTTTTGGGAAATAGGATGATTTTATGCTCACAATGATCTTTCTATTGTCGCATAAAAATAAGAACTTGAGAAACATGGCATATATGGAGGTTTACTCAACAAATGCCAACAAAGATAAGCTAAATTTTATGTATTCTAATACAATGAGTTCCAACACTAATACTTTATAACAGTAGTATAGTTATCTACATATGACCGCTAGTACTGAGAGAGAGAGAGAGAGAGAGAGAGAGAGAGAGAGAGAGAGAGAGAGAGAGAGAGAGACCATTATTGTTCTGATGTGTGATGTCATACAGTTAGGGTTCCTTAATAACGTTATCCTTGAAAGAGCGAAGCCTCCACTATCTGCGTCTTGAGGTTCCAACAGCATTAGCTTTAGGACTGAACGGGGAATTGGGAAAGAGGCAAACTTGGTGGGAATGGGGAGAAGGATTAGAAGAGGGGGGATTGCTTGGGGCGCTGCAGAGATATTTCTCCGGAAACGGACAATATCTACTTTAGTGTATAGGGAGGCTGTCCCCGCATGTCAGTCAGTTATGCAAAGTTGGGGCCCCCTATACTAGGTCCCCATGGCCATACTCAACCAGGCTTACATTTTACGGCCGCGTTTGTTGTCTCTCTCTGAGAGAAGAAGCTGAAGAAGCAGAGGGAAGTTTGAAGAGAAATTTAATGAAAAGTAACGTAACGAAAAATAAGCTTATAGAAATATGTGTTATAAAAACAATAATAGCCACAAATATTTACTTTATTTAGACATGTATAAGAATGATATGAAAGATCCAAGACATGAGAGAGGATCGCAAATAAAATAAAAAAGAAAGCAATTAAGAATTTACAATAAAAAAGAAACTGTAATTGTTAGAATTGTATCCAACAATATATACATATGCACCATAAATGAAAAATATTTGCGAATATATTGTTTCATATAAAGTTAACTAATAAAGCATATTAAATGGATAAATGGAATTTGTAATATCATCAACCCAGCAATCAAAATTTGCAATGATACAAATGAACTAGATGTGGAGTAAAAGAATAGTGAAATGGAAAATAAACTGAAATAAAACCAAAGCAATTGCAAACATATAAGACAACGCCACCAAAAATAAATTTTAAATTGTTATTTGATGAAGAAATTAGCTCCCCCAACACAAGACTTTACAGTAAAAATTCTATCCCCTTCATCTATATGACTTTATGATATATATATGTATATATATATATATATATATATACATATATATATATATATATATATATATATATATATATATATATATATATATATATATATATATATATATATACATATATGTATATATATATATATATATATATATATATATATATATATATATATATATATATATATATATATATATATATATATATATATATAAGCTCTTCATGATAATGTAACTTCAAGTGAATCACGAATTATGGGAAAAGACAAACTCTCTTGAACTGAGATGAAATAAAATCGCAAAGGATTTAGGTTCAAAATTCTAGCGGAGAAAGGACATATATTCATCTATGACCAGTTTTACTGAAAGGCTTTTTGGTGGGGAGGATATCATCAATTATCCTCATTCATTTCTGAAGTGAATATGTCTACGCTCGATTTTAGAATATATGAATAATCTGTTTGAAATAAGTGGCATTTCTCTTGCTTCTTGGAATTTCTTTTATCGCCTTTGTACAATTACTCCACTGTCTTTCGTATCATGTTACTATTAAACATCCTCTTGGTCTAAAGAAGGTTTTTTCATGATATCAGGAATTTCTTGTAAAATCCCATCTTCGCTTCAGAATAGATCGGATAAGTGAAACCTGGAGTGTTTGGCAAGGCATATTTGCTCCACATATCTATGTAGTTGTATTTTCTTGATTATAATCTTAACAAGAATAGATCTATTGCCCACTGTGCTTTTGGTCCATTTCTGGAAGGAAAAAAGATTGGTCTGTGGCCAGGATAAGGCTATGATTTGGTTTATGCTAAAGCAAGAAGTGCTATAGACCAAATCACCAGAATGGTTAATATATCTCTGACCAGAGTGAAGAGTTTAAGGTGATAAATTAGTATCAATGGATTAAAAAAAGGTTTTGGAACATTCCATAAGCGATCTCAAGTCCCAATCAAAGCAAGACCAGACAAACTCCAAAACGTACTCCACAGCTCACAGGAAATAGGAGTCTGCTACCTTGTTCAAGTGTCCTATCATCCATTAGGGGCTATAATGCCCAATAAACCTTAAAAATTACAAATTATGTATCAGGGATTTCTAATTTTTTTTTTTTTTTTTTTTACTGTAGTTAATTGTAACTTGACTTTATGAAATGCTGTGATTTG
>NC_090725.1:190834982-190847482 GCF_036898095.1 Palaemon carinicauda
CAACGTCCATGAAATGGATACAGTTGTCCATCAGGAGTAACACACTCATTTTACTGGTAACATCGTTGAGTATTTTCAACAAATTCATCTAACAACATGCAAACAAAAGCTAACGTACCTATAGCTGGCCTACTTTTTCTTGTAGCAGAATGATCGAATTAGCGCTCCATGAATCTATTCAAATCTTCTAACTAACATGGTTTTAACAAATTTAGGTCACAAGAATGGGATCCATAATTGCGTAACAACTAGATTTTTGCTTTTGTGGATTCCTCTTAGAATGCATAGGCTCATGTAAGCTTAAAGTTTTTCAAATGCTAATGGCTTCCAACCTCTGTACATCTGTTGTCAAACATAAGACCAAAAGCAGAAGATATATCTTCTGTTATTGTACCTGCTGCATATGCAGTAATCCATGGCTACATTGTCAGAACCCTACATCCTCCGATGGAACAATGAAGACTTCATCTCTTTTAGTTGGACATCCTTACTATTGGTTAAATATCATCCATTTCCTCTTCCATGTCACTTTCTTATACTAGATTCCAAATTTGTTTATAGCACAAGTTTTCCTGACGATTCATGATAGAATTAGAGAACTGTGATGTTATCACACTAAAGGGTAGTGACTCACTGGTCTAATCCCAACAGCTAACTCAGCATATCTGTTGAAAACTTGTTTTAGCACAGCAGCGAACTCAATGCAATTGCTCAAAACGTTTTTGGCTCCAACAGCAATCTCATTGCAGTCTCTCAAAGTGTTTTAGACCCATACATAATCAATACAAGAACTATCATGAAAATGAAAAGCATATAGAATAAAAGGCTGTCAGAATATGGTGATGCAACTAGTTTGTGTAATAACTAAATATAATAAATAATAAACAGTAATTTGAAGCCCAGACCGACATTGTTGTAAAAATATTCTTTATGATTTCTATAACATAAAAAGTATATATTTTTTACAAACTGTGTCTTATTTGTTATAGATATTGTCATTAAGAAATCGCATATTGTTATTCACTCATCTCATACTCATTTTGACCTAAAGAAAGATTCAGTGCAAAAATATTAAATCTGCCTATGAAAGGAAGTCATGCAGATGCCAAATTGGTTCAATGACAGAATTTACACGAAAGGCTCATAAAGAAAACACATATTTAAGAAAAGCCACAAAAAGTGAATTTACTAAAGTATGTAAGAGATACCAATGATTTTGCTTTATCTGAGATCAATATGCCCCCAGCAATCCACCGTACATCCACACGTTAAAATATACTCAACTGAGGAAAGGGCACCATGACAAATAGCTTGATTTGAAAAATGGTTAGTTCAGAGCCTTTTCCAAGTAAATTAATGATTAGTCTTCCTCTGTTTTGTATTATAAGAACTGTTTTCAAGTAGCATTGCCACAGTTTAGACACTTGAAATATAGCTATTTCTTAGGGTAGTGATGGCCTGTTGGTAGCGTCACTTGCGTGTGATCGCTAGACTTGGCTTCGAGTCCCACTCAGACTCGTTAGTTGTTTAGATTGCTGCAACCTTACTATCCCTGTGAGCTAAGGTTAGGGAGTTTTGGGGAGCCTATAGGTCTATCTACCAAGTCATCAGCAACCATAGCTAGGCCCTCCTTGGTCCTAGCTTGGGTGGAGAGGGGTCTTGGAAGTAGATCATATGTAATATGATCAGTCTATAGGGCATTGTCCTGCTTGATAGGGCAATGTCACTGTCACTTGCCAATGGCATTTTAGAGCGGCCTTAAAACTTTTTAAATCAAAATTAAGCTCCAGAGTAACCATGTAATATTGTGTTCCTGACCGTGGTTACTGTCCCCATCTTAGTTAAGGACTCCCTGGCCAAATCCGGCCATAAAAGCTCGAGACTGGGCGTGGCAGTACTGGGGGTGCAGCTAAGGAAGTCGATTGTCATCATCTTGCATTTTGTTAGTGATGTTACTGCAGCCAGGGACTTTCCGGAAAGTGAAATAAGGTTCCTCCTCTTTTGTCTGTAAAGGATCTGGAACCACTGACTGAGGAAGGTCTCCTTCAGGGCCTTCCATCTCCAATAATAAGTCTTCTTCTTCGGGGCTAGCATCCTTAGACCAATGATAATGTCCAGATAAAGTCTCTTGCTCAGGAATAGTCTTGAATTACAACAAACGGAAAAGTCTCGGATTCTTAGAATGGGTCTCCTTAGGGGCAGTCTTAGAAGTGCTGACTGAGAAGGGAGAGAGGTTGATAGAGGTTGGTTGATAGACCAAAGAGATCTCTCCCGGCGAAAGCAAATCTCCACGGGTTCTGACCAGAGTTTCCCCTCACGGGGAGAGTCAAGAATCCTGCTACGTTTACGTCTATTATCGTTCAATTTAACGTGAATTATGATGGGCAAAGAGAGAAGGGAAAAGCAGGATACATCCTCCTTACAGAGCAGGTGGTTGGTCACTTCTGGTGAGACTAGGATGAGTCTCTGACAGGTGTCTGGAGTGCCTTATAGGCGCACATTCTGCTTGTTCAAAGCATGACTGAGAATATTCGTCAGGAGTAGCAGGATTAAAGGGGGGTATTTTACCAAGACTTATTTCTACTGGAAAGGAGCGCCTGTGGCAAAAAGATGGCAAGAACTTGTGACAATCTGCAGAAGAAAGCATTGAAGAAGCATCGAAGGCTATAATATCGTTGTCAAGTTTCTTGGATGACATGTACCCCATAAAACTATCGATTTTTATGGTAAATGTCAAAAATAATTTCCAAAGTTATGACGTGAAAATTAATCAATTCAAATACAAGTTTATGATTCTCACACTCCTTGACCTCCAAATCCTAGGATTAGGCATCTTATTTTTAATATCATATGGAACTTGGCAGAACTGTCAATGAAATAAGATTTCTAAGATTCACCTCGTTGGGTCGAGCCCAAGTTTGACGTGGGTGGGTAAATGAATGGGATTTGGGCTTGACACCTAAACTTTTTTGGTTCTTTATATGCACAACAACAAAAATATGGGTATATATATATATATATATATATATATATATATATATATATATATATATATATATTTGAGATGAGCACAAGCTAATCCCCAGAGACTATGCTAATAACTAAATGACAAACTGTAAAAATGACTTGGAGAATAAAATAAACTAAACAAACCTAATGTTTCTCTATGCGAATCACCAGAGCAAAAGGACAAAAGAAATAAAGTAATTTTAGTAGGCTCTGGACATACAAGAATCATTCATAGGTTTTCAAAGTGTTCACCTCATGTGACATTCCCCAAGTACATTGAGGACATAATTTTAACTATAATCTCTATTCAATTATAAAACACAAATATATTAATGTTTCTGTCAGAAAACCAAGTATTTGAAGAGTTAAACGTTTTTAAGAAGCACTTTTTTGATGGAAAATATAAACTTCTATTTTCTATGACTTAGATTTAATTTGACATTACTATATGTCAAATTAAATCGGAGTGATAGAAAATAGTTTGAAAATTATTTGGGTTAGGGCTGTAATAGTCTATTTTGAATAATTAGTCTGGTTAATACCATACCTTTTGATAATAAAACCATACCCCAAAAAGACCTTATTTGTGTAGACAGATGCTTCACACAACAAGCTGTGATGTATAACACTACCGGAATTTGAAAGAATATGTCTGATAGCGAACTAAATAGAATTAAGCACAACTATTATGACATATGAAAGGATTGCTAAGCCATAGAAAGTGTAATCAAAATATTATTATTGTATATTTGCAGGGGATTTGGGGGGAGTTTGCAGCACTGACAGATTTGTGACGAGCCAAGAGAAGGCTGTGACTCAAAGACAGGATGAAAACAACTGAGTGAGTTTATTATAGAGCAATCTCCTTTATATACAAAAGCTCAATGCAACAGGAAATTTCATGCTCAAAACCGACACCGTTAACGGTGAGAAAAACAGGCATGTATATACAGGTTCTTTTTAGTGCGAGGGAAGAGCGAAGATACAAGCATAATATATACACAAAATGAAATGTCGTTACTATGTACGATTGTGTGACACACGGTTGGTACATGGCTCCCCCCCTAAAAATGACATACTGTACATTTTAAAAAGGGCGCCCTGATCTAGAGAGGCGAACTGTAGGTGGGTCATCTAGCAGGAGATAAGCAGGTCTTAGATGATCAATGGAGACTCAGTCTACTTTGCCACGAATGTTTAGTAGGAATGCTTTTGGACTGTCGGTATGTGATGCTTCGCTGGGGGCTTGTAAGTCTGGCGGCATGGAGTAAATTTTCCCACGACGTGAAGTATGCGCTGGAAATCGTCGGAGAAGGTTGTAGAAGGAAAAAATTCGGCAGGGATGACCAACGGGTCACCATACACCATTTCAGCTGCCGAGACGTCGAGGGCATCTTTAGGAGTGGTCCTTAGTCCCAGGAGGACCTAGGGAAGCTGAGTAAACCAATTGGAATCCTTGCAGCGAGACATCAAGGCTGCTTTGAAGGTGCGATGAAAACGTTCAACCATTCCATTGGCAACGGGGTTGTAGGCAGTTGTCTGATTTAGAGTGATGCCCAGGAGATTCGCTAATGATGTCCACAATTAAATGGTGAAAGTGGTACCCCTGTCAGAAGTAATATGCTCAGGGATACCAAATCTTGCAATCCATCCTGAGAGTAAGGCAGATGTACATGAGGCGGACGTTGCAGTTTCCATGGGAATGGCTTCAGGCCAACGAGTGGAGCGGTTGATGACGGTAAACAGGTAACGATGTCCTTGTGATGTGGGTAGGGAGCCTACAACGTCGACGTGAATGTGTGCGAAATGACCCTGAGGTTGAGGAAAGGTGCCCACTCCTGAATCCGTGTGTCGATGTACTTTGGAAGTTTGGCCAGAAGTACAGGCGCGGACCCAATCCTTAGCATCCTTAGGAATGCTGTGCCAAATGAACTTCATCCTCAGCAGCTGTGCAGTGGAACAGCACGAGGGATGTGAAAGGCCGTGAATGAAATCAAACACCTGCCGGCGCATGGGAGAAGAAAGCAAAGGTCACGGTCTACCAGTACTGATGTCACAGAGAAGGGTGGTGTTGGAGTATTCGAAGGGGAAGTCTTCCTAACGGTGGGACGTGCAGGATGTCCTACATACTTGATACTCTGGATCCTGTCATTGGGCTTCAGCCAGGGTGTAGTAATCCAATCACAGTTGAACGGCAGCCAATGTGTTTCTTGACAGGGCATCGGCAACCGGATTCATTTTCCCAGCGACGTATCGAAGGGTGCAATTGTATTCCCCACGGCGGAGAGATGTCGGCGTTGACGGGTGGACCAGGCGTCAGACTGTCGAGTGAAGGCGTGCACCATAGGCATGTGGTCTGTGCGAATGACGAAGGGCGTGCCTTCTAAGAAATGGCGAAAGTGACGGACAGTCAAGTGCACCGCCAGCAATTCGTGATCGAAGGTAGAATAACCCGATTCTGCCTTGGACAGTTTTCTGCTGAAGAAGGCCAATGGGCACGGCGAGCCGTTGACCACCTGCTCAAGTACTGCACCGATAGCGACGTCGCTTTCATCGGTGGAGAGAAGGAGAGTGGGCATATGGGATAGGAAAAGTGAGAGCTGCAGCGGTTGATAGGGCCTTCTTTGCATTGCAGAAGGTCGCTTCTTAAAGGGGACCCCACTTCAGGTCCTTTGGCTTGCCCTTGAGGGAGGCGTAGAGGGGAGTAAGAGTGGCGGCAATGGCTGGCAGAAAATGATGATAAAAGTTGATCATGCCCAAAAATTACTGCAGAGCTTTGACGGTCGAGGGCGTGGGGAATTCCTGAATGGCTGCTACCTTCTCAGGGGGGGGGGGGGGTGGACTCCTTCAGGAGTGATGCGGTGCCCTAAGAATGACACTTTGTTGGCACCAAAGGTACACTTGTCGTACCGGACTACAAGGCTGTTTTGTTGCAGGCGGTCGAGCACGATGCGCAAGTGATGGAGGTGTTCCTCTTTTGAGGAGGAGAACACAAGTATGTCGTCCACATAACATACACAGAGGGGGAAGTCCCCTAAGATGCCATCCATGAGACGTTAAAACGTGGCCCCAGCATTACGAAGGCCAAAACAGGAGTAATTGAAGGTGTATGTACCAAACGGAGTGGTGATGGCGGTCTTGGGGATGTCTTCTGGGTTCATAGGCACCTGATAATACCCCTTCAGGAGGTCGAGCGTAGAGAAAACCTTCGCTTTATGCAGGTAGGAGGTCACGTCGACGATGTGTGGGAGGGGATAGGGATCCGGTTCTGTTTGCATGTTCAGGCGCCTGTAATCCACCACGGACGGAGGGAGCCGTCTTTCTTCAGAACGATGTGTAAGGGTGACGACCATCCTGGAGGCCTTTTGGCAAAGGCGCGTCTCCTCCATTTCGGCGAACGTCTGTTTGGCGGCTGACAATCGATGCGGTGCCAGACATCTGAATTTTGCGAAGACTGGGGATCCTGTCGTCTTGATATGATGAATAATACCGTGCCTGGCAGGAGCCGTGGGCGTTTGGCGAAGTTCTGGACGGAAAACTTACGGGTACGACGTGAGGAGGTGGGCATAGGACTCCGTGGGAGCGCTGATGTCGAGAACAATGTTGGAGGGGCCGCGTTGAAGAGGTGTCGACAAGTACGAGTCTGCGTTGACCAATCGTCGGTGGGCGACATTGACCAGAAGGTGGAAATGAGAGAGGAAATCCGCACCGAAGATTGGCAATATGACGTCAGCAACGAGAAACATCCAATTGAATTTTTCATTTCCGAACCATAATGTGAGGTTCGCGTAACCGTAGGTGGGTATCGCAGATCCGTTGGCAGCTACCGCTTGCTACATCGCGTCCTGAAGAGTTCCCTTGCCAAAAGAGAACGACAAGCACCCGTGTGTACCAAAAATCGCATGCCTGTTCCTGCATCATGAAAAAAGAAAGGATTAGAAACACGGGAGGCAATGGCCTACTTACACATTTTTTGGCCACCGACAATCCTTGGCACATTTCTTCGCGGTTTCCCCGATACTGAAGTGGTAGTAGCACAACTGCGGCGGATGGGAGGTAGTAAGTGGATGTAGAAGTCATTGCTTGGGGCGCGAGCGAGTGGTGGGTGGTGGGTGGCTTTGTCGCCGCTTCAGCACATCACGGGGTAGGTGTGTATGTCCTACAGCAATCATGTCAGCTTCGGTTGACGTTGATTAGGTGTCCTCTTCGTCAAGGGTGGAAGCGTTGATGGAGATCTTGAAGTGGCTGTCCATAAGAGCGTCGGCTTTGGTCATCAAGTCCTTTATGGGTAAACTATCGACATCGGGTATGGCAGCGCGTACAGGTCCGGCTAAACGGCGTATCCAAAGGGCACGAAGTAGGTTAACCTCACGAGGAGAGCCGTCTGTGGCAGGTTGCAGGCGAGAGATACTGGTCATTTCCCTGAGGGCGAGCGAAGCCCTTTGGTCCCCCAACGGTTGTTGCGAGAGCCGAAAAAGTTTTGCTATACAGGCGGCTGGCGACCACGAGTACTGCTGCAGAAGGTATGTTTTGAGGGTGTCATACGCTATTGGGGTGTCTCCTTGTTCACAAAGCCAGTCGAATATTTCCGGGAAGGTGTCCTCGGGTATCGCCGCGAGAACATAATCTGCTCTGGCAGCTGAGCAAGTCCAGCCCTTGGTGCAAAACTGGATTTTTGCACGCTGAAACCAAGCAAACGCCTCTCCGCTGGCGAATGACTAAAGTTTCAATGGGGGAGCCGCAGCATTAACTTTCGTAGAGTCCGCCATAGTACCAACGATGGAGGGGCGAAGGGGGCTGGGGGGGGGGGGGGTGGAGCGAGTCGACCTCCGGGTTCACCAATGTGACGAGCCAAGAGAAGGTTGTGACTCAGACAGGATGGAAGCAACTGAGTGAGTTTATTATAGAACAATCTCCTTTATATACAAAAACTCAATACAACAGGAAATTTCATGTTCAAAACCGACACTCGGTCCTTCCATTTTTCTGCTATTATTCTCTTTGGTCTTTTCCTGAAGGGTTCTCCTCGTACTTCCATGGGGCGTAATTGAGCTTCCTTGATGCACTCGTTATGCTTTCCAGCCGTTAGACATACGTGACATGCACAGCAAAACTGGCTCATGTACTTATGCATGCCAGGCCAGAAAAAGTGTTTCATTATCTTCTCCGTCATCTTCCTTATCCCAATATCTCCTGTCTCAGGGATATCGGCAGGTCTATGCTTCCTCATAAGCAACCCATATTTAAGATAATAATAGGTTGGAGACTGCTGTGCCTCCGTCTCCTCTACCACACTGTACAATAACCCGGTCAACGTTGCATCCTTCTGTTGCAATCTTATCAGCGTTTTTCTACTCACTTGTAGTACTTCTAAAGTTGATTTTTTAAAATTCTTCCAAGTCCCTTTCTTCTTTGTCTACTTGTCTGCTCGTCTGTTACGCATTTTAGCTTGGGTTTAAACTTAATTTCTCTTCTTGCATATCATCAAGGGAATCCTCTTTTTGATAAAACCAATCCTGCAATTTTATTGTTCCTTCAATGTCTTTTTCTTCTTTGTCCTCTTATCCACTCGTCAGTCGTTCCTCTTCTTTGAAAAACAAATCCTCTAAGTTCATTGCTCACAGGTCCATTTTTTCTTTGTCCTCTTGTCCACTCATCTATCGTTCCTCTTTGTTCGGGCTTACTCGAGAATTCTCCTCTTGCGTGCTATCAAGGGAATCTTCTTCGGAAAATAAATCTTCTAAATTCATTGCTTCATCGATTTCTTTTTCTTCTTCAGCAGCCACTTTCTTCTTCATACTCCTAGTCGTAACACAACTAGGACACAGATACTGGCAGTCCTTCTAGAGTTCAGTCATAGGACTATACTTCAAAGGTTTCTCCGTTACAATGCAACAAGGCACGGATGGTGCTCCACCAACCTCATTACTCAGCAGGACGTCTACTCCTTCGACAGCCATTGAATCCTTTACCGCAAAGTCAAACTTACCTGTCACCAATTCGCATGACAGTTTTAAACGGAAAATACGGGTGACCTCCTCACCTCCTATTCCTTTCAAAATAATTGAGTCCCCTGTGAGAGACTGTTCCACCAACGGATGTACTCCCCGCACCACCCCACTGTGGTTACAACCTGTCTTGCTCAATATTCTGACCGGGGTTCGCTCACTCCCGTCTGTTGCTGCTAACATACCTTCATAAATATATTGTTTAAAAGAATCCCGGATGTTTGGGTTCGTCCTGTTCGTTGTGTGAATGGTGGATGGTTCAATTTACTCTCTGTCCTTTACCAAATTACTTCTTAGTCTTCACATTCTGTGAAGTCGAATTATCTTAAATCACTTGGACGACTGCTTTCGGTTGGTTTGACCAACATTCTTTACTGATATAGCCTTTCTTGCCACACTGAAAACATACAATATCAACCTTCTACACGTCTTTCACGATACTTGAAGCAGGACGATTCGATGTTTTTTTGCTGTCGTACTATCACATTCTGCTGAAGGAGAGTACCAGTGCTACTTCTGTTGTAACTGTTGAATTTCTTCCCGTAGTTATTACTAAACTGGTTTCCATGGTTTGGTGAATACTTGACACTTGGTTGGAACGAGGGTTGAAATTTCGTGCGCGAGGAGGGTCTATGACTGGTAATATTATAATCTTCACTCAATGAAACAGCTTTAAGAAATTTCTTCACCTATCTATCAAGTACGTTCAAGTGTGTTCAGGAATTCCTCGTAGATATTGCTCTAGTATTATCAATTCTTCTAAATCAGCCTTCTCCTTTACGTTAGCAGCCTCTGTTTATATCTTAAAACATCGTTGTACCTTATAAACGTAATCCATGAAAGTAATTTTCTCGTCCTTTCTCAGACTTTGGAACCTTTCAGGAGTCATCTTATACACTTGCAGTACGCTCCTCTTCACTTCTTGATACTCAATCCTCTGGTCCTGAGATAAGGATAATTAAGCACTGCGACTCTTCCCAAAGAGCACACTGCAATAACACACACTATTTATCTAGTTGATGCGATCATTTCAAAATGATCGAAGAAGTCATCTGGAGGCTCTTTTGTGAACCTTGGAATTAACCTCTGGGCTTCCAACACATTAAACACTGGTTCGTGCCTAGCAAGAGTTGTCTCAGTTTGCGTTTTCTGCAGGGCACGGGCATTAGTCAGTTCTAATTCCCGCGCACACCTCGCTTCTTCCATCAGTTTTTTTCTCGCCTTGCTTCCATTAACCTTGCATGTCTTGCGATCTCTCTCTCTTCTTCTTCTCTCTATGCTTCCCTTTCCTTCACACATCATCTTTTTTCTCTCTCACTTTCTACTCGTCTTGCTTTCATTGCCTTCTCACGTCTTTTTTTCTTCTCTCTGTTCTTCTTCTCGTCTTCGCCCTCTTTCTTTTCGATCTGTGATTTCCCTTGCATCCATTAACCTTACATGTCTTGCAATATCTTAGACTTTTTCTCGTTCATAATCTTCTCGCTTTGCTATCATCTTCAGCTTGATAAAATTCTTCTCTGCCTCTATGTCCTTATCTGCTTTCATGCCTTCAGTTTGTGGGTCCACCGGTCTTTGCTTCGTTAAAAACTCTTCCTCAGCTTCCCCCAAGAGTTCAAGAGCTGCCACAATATCTTATTCCGACAATTTTCCCAAGTTTATCAATGCTTATCATCCTACTCGCTGCCTGGTCGCCACATACTATTAAGACAAAGAGCCACTGAGCTTCAGTTGCATTAGATTCTGAAAATTCCTGAAGACTTGGGTTATTCAAACACTCTTGGATATTAAACTGTGCTATCTTGTAATTTTACAATAATTAATGCCTCTCCAAAAAATGATATATTTACAGTACTGAAAATCCTATCAAGACTGTACTATTCAAAAACCTTTAATCAAAACACGGCCCTGTTATCATCAATGTTTAAAACAGACTCGCTCGATCCCAAGGGTCTGGGCACCAAAAATATATATGATATGGTTTCCAGGTCTTGGCATACAAAACATATTATATGAGGATGGTTCCCGGGTCTGGGCACCAAAATACATTATATGAGGATGGCTCCCTGGTCTGGGCACTAAAAATATATTATACTATGGCTCGTGACTATGAGCCAAATATATAATACTTTATATACTACAACTGGCAAGTTAATAAAACTCTCGAATTTCAAACTTACTTGTTTGCTTTTACATTAAAACTGTTGCACTTTAAAACCTTAATAAACGAATTCCGAGAACGTTAAATAACTCCCAGACAGCAATATATAAAGCACTGAATATCTAAAGGTCTATTAAGTACACTCAAAACTAATCTGGGTAATTACTCTTAAGTATAATTAAGATGTATTTAAACATACTGTAGTTCTTAACATGAAACGAGCGGAATCTAATTCCAAATAATGATGATTGGAATAATACATTCATTAGAAAAATAAATATATTCTACATTCATTACAACAATTTGAAAAGAATTTGAATAACAAAAAATGTCACTGGAAAAAAAAATTCTGAACAAAACTTAGATTGACACAAAAATGTTACGATCTAAGCATTATATATTAACTTGACTTAAACCATTATATCTGAATAAACCTTAGTGTAACAAAAGAAATGATACAATGTAAATTATACAAAAGCTTGAAATTAAGTCTGAATAATACAATATTCAAGTTGGATACTTAATGAAAAAAATATAACCAGATCATGTTACAAAATCTATCCTTCCTACAAGGCCGTTTACAAAAACTCTACAAATTGCCAACACTCACCCTAATACAATGAATTTAAAGTCGCATTTTTTTTCTTGCGTATCTTTCCTAGGTACGATTTGCTTTGGGGCACAGAGTTACTTAGGAGAGGACAAATTAAAAAGTACTGAACACTTCCAACAGCAATATACTGGGTTGCGTGCGAGAGTGAGAGCGATGAGGAGATGTCAATCTTAAGGCTGGTAATCTCTCTAATTGAGTTCTTAACCTTGTTGTCCCCTTTTTATATAAAACCTAACTGCTTCCTGAAACTTCCCCAAGATTATTGAAGAGCTGGTGGAATGGGCAAGAGGCGTCATAGTTGCCAAGTTTTGCTCTCCCGAACGCTGTACTCACACCACGCTAGATGGCGCTCAAAGTCAGCTAGCTCCGCCAACTCTTTGTCTCGGATATAAAGAAAAAATAAAGATAACATCCTATCACCATGCTTTTCCTGATATTTCTAAAGCACATGACGTGCTTACTGAATATTCTCTCTCAAACATGATGACATACCTCATATGATATAAAAGAACATTACCTAAGCCTTTGTTCACCTCTAACATGGATCCCACAACAATCTCAAATAGCATACATAAGACTTCGTAACAAACATAGGCTACGTGAAATATAAAGTTAATTCTTAAAAATAACTTAAATTGAAATATAGTAACTTGAATAATGAATACAATGAAATTAACGATGAAAGTCTTACGTGATATAAATATAATACTTA
>NC_090725.1:190854982-190864982 GCF_036898095.1 Palaemon carinicauda
CCTTTTCCAATAAGTATAAAGGCACCATTTGCGCACAAATTTGATAGTCCAGTGAATGACGGACAGAACAAATAACAACAGAACGTAAATGTCCTTCTCATATAAAAAAAAAAGAAAAAAAAATGGTCCGTAAATAAAATTTGGTCAGAGTATGTATATCTTATCTTTAATTCCTTGGTTATTTACACCTGCTAATAAAACCACTTTGTGGTTACGAGGCACAGGATAAAGATTTATACAAATGTTTTCCTGGCTTTTACCAACCATGCCTGACTGAGACAACAGGCAAATATTCATACCTACCAGAGTGTATTTACTTATTAGCTATTCCATAACATTATTACGTAAATCCGCATTTCCTATTCATTTTGTTTGTGGAAGTGATGTATGTAATATAAGAATTGAGTATTTTAGTGGAGATACGATTATAAGGATATATAAACAAGAAAGATAATTATTTACTGAATGAAAATAAATAAATCTTTAACATTTAATGATTGCAAAGCGTAATGATTTAATTTGGTAATTTATATTATTCAATAGTGCTTTCATAGAACGCTTTTGAAAAAAAAGATAAAGTGCGGAATTATTGTTATGTCACCATAGAGCATCAGTGTAAACATTCTGGAAGAGGATAATTGGAAATGAAAAAGGCGTACCCGTGTGTTCTTGTTTATCGTATAAAAGGAAAATTTCATATTCTAATAGGTCAACGAGAGAGAGAGAGAGAGAGAGAGAGAGAGAGAGAGAGAGAGAGAGAGAGAGAGAGAGAGAGAGATTTAATAATGTTTGTCAAAAAGGAAAGACCTACGGACTCGTTTCAACTTTGGCCAAGTAACAACTTTCAGCCCATTTAAGCTTCCAGTACTAACGTGGGAAGTTGAATCAGTATGAAATACAGTAATAGATATGTATTTCAGCCACCTGGATTCAAGGTTTATTGCTAATATCTTTCAAAACAGTTGATTGACTGGTTTGGTACTTTGAAACATTGTTTTTAACACCATCCCCTAATTTTTTATAAACAAAAAAATCAATGTCCAAATATACATTTTAAATGCACATTACTCATGAATTTTAAGACATAAACAAGTCTATCCAGTCAGAGAGAGAGAGAGAGAGAGAGAGAGAGAGAGAGAGAGAGAGAGAGAGAGAGAGAGAGAGAGAGAGAGAGAAAGAGAGAGAATACTATGAAGTAAAATATAAATAAAACATGAATTTAATATTAATAATAAGATAATCAATGGAAATGAGAAAAAACAGAGAAAACATAAGAGGGTCTGGCAGCAGAGGGGTAGGACCCCTTTTGGATTGAGAGTTTTTTAATGTTGATTATTCATCTAGGTTTTAGAGCATGCAAATATCAATATGTGGGGTTTTTGTAGAGATGATACCCCTGGGGAAGTTGAGATAAGTGAGAAAATCCAAAATGGCCGCTGTGAAATAAGAAAAATCTTTGAAGCATTCTATCTTTATAAGTAATTATGATCGAATGCCAAGTAAAATCTATTTTTTCTAGGTTTTCTAGTACAAAGAATGTAATGAAAGTGATATTTTGATGATAAAGTAAGAATAAGCCCTAAAAGTTCAAGATGGTTGCCAAAAGTTTATATTTTCTGTCTAATGTCCATAAAATGTGCACCGATTATTATTGAAATTATTACCCTAAGAGTTTTAAACAACATTTCTGATGTATAGAAGCCAAGGCAGTTAAATAAAACTAGTTTGACCACTCATTGCTGTTAGGTGGACCAGTTATGTCAATTACCTTGATATTATAAGGAACAAATTCGAATAATTGCATACATTACTCATGACTCTTTTTATGTGCGATTTAAAAGAAAAATATATATGTATTATTAAAATGTATTTTAACAGTTGTATTGACATGCATGATAACACAAATTTATTCAACATTATAATGATAAAAGTGTAATGTTTATGATTCAGGCATCGTTTCCTATATTCTCGTCTTTACTTTGTTCATTTTGGTATTTGTGTCCACCCTGACATACACAGAATAATGTATATGTTTTGTTGGCGCTGCTACAGCTGCATCTTCAAGTTTTGCATGCGGCCAGGCTTTGGCAGGAACATTGTATGAGTTTGAGTAGATCAAGAGCAGCCAACTGGGTTATGGCAGAACAGCACTTGGGCAGAGCGGATTATATACTTCTTTCAGAGACCAGCAATGTGCAGTTGGGTCCAGTACTAGTGGTGTGGGTTCCATTGTACTCTTTCAAAGTGCCAACTGAAGATGAGCTCGAGCAATGTTTTCTGCAAAGGAATTGGTAAGAGGAGGTAAGGAAAAGAGTTTCAGCACACTGATGGACATTGCCTCTGCCAACTTTGGATGACCACAGTTTTTTTTCTTGTGCCTCTGTCATTAATTTGCAGCTAGACTGTCCATAGTAAGCTACCATAATTCATGTTTTTTGTCTCAAGATGTTTTAAAATTGCACCTGGTTGCCAGTGTTTTCCAATTGGTCAAGTCTGTATGTTGCAGATCTCACAGCTTTAAATGCTGTGCAATTCCCAATTCCAAAATCTGATTCCCATGTAGCATGAAACACAGTGACCAGCCAACATGTCTGACAAGACAGTTCTGTTTCTCTACTGATGCATTAATGTCCATCACAACACGTCCTTGGATAAATGAGACCATCAATACATTACACGAGATGCTAACAATATGGCAGAAATACATCAGCAAGACAAATATGTCTGTGTCATACTCAATTACCTGAAAACTGCCAGTCTTAACCTGTGTAACTTGTTGTATCGGATTCCTTGTGTGTTTTTGTAAGATCATGGCGTTTACGAACAGCCTTTCATGATCTCTACTGGAACGGAATCACTACCAGCAGTTATGTGTCTGGAATTCAATCTTTTGTGCTGTGAGATCCGCAACGTTGAGGTTGATCAACTACACTTTGTTTTTACCCACTTTGGGGGCAGCTGAGTACTACAGCAGAATGCATAAACTCTGCTGATTCCCTTATGATGGCTGCGACGGGTTATTTCCTTAGTACTGCCTTCTATGTAACTGCAAATACAAATAAGAAATCACATGAACTACAAAACAGAATGCAGATAATTGGATCTTCAATAAAAAGTTTACTACAACCTACTGCTATAAATGTACCTAGAAATTGGCCTTCCTACATTTTTGCTTTAATGTTTTATGTAACATTTACTTACCAGTCAAACACTAGATGGATGTCACATCTAGCCAGATGATTGTAAAGATATATGCGAAGCAATTCAGATAGTTTTTTTAGTACCTGGTTTTGGCCTTGGTACTACCCATAAAACAGCACATCCATCTAAGAACTCAACATCCACGCTATTTTAGCCCATATGCATGATTTTTCGATTTTTAATACATTCTTCAGATTGGATTTAGATTTAGCATCATTTATATTTCCGATTCCATTGAATAATGATATGAGGAAAGATGCTAGTTCCTAGTTCGTGAGTTATGTGCCCAAGGGGTGATTCCTTGACTGCAATTCCATGGCTCTTGCATATATTATCTCCAGATCATATATATTCATGTCTCCTACTTTGATGTGTTTTTCATTATCGACATGGTGATTACTACCTTTGGAATTGCCATGTGAAATCAAGCAAGCTAGCTGCTTTTAAACAACACCATCTGCTTCTTGCATTCTTACACTGCATTCTTGACATTAACTGCCTACTGATTTCCTTTGCAATCATCAACAACCTGATCATTGGTGGAACTCTCTTCCCCATAAAGATATCCATAAGCATACATTGAAGTCACCTGACAATAAAACTTTCAACCAAATTGACCAAGTTCTTTTCAACATAAAACACTGCAGGTCACTACAAGACGTCAGAAGCCTACAAGGAGCAGACTGTGACACTGATTATTATTTAGTAAGGGCAAAAGTTAAAGCCAAATTATGCACAAGAAAATCACAACAAGTAGAGAAAAGAAATAGGTATGATGTAGAAAAGCTGAAAGAAGTGGCAGTAAAGGACAATTTTCAAATAAAACTCACTAACCAATTTCAAATGCTAGAGATGTTAGACAATGATGCAGACGCAGAATATGTAATTACAAAGTGGCAAGCAACTGAAGAAACAGTCAAGGAGGCAGCAGAGAATGAAGTTGGCTACATACAAGGAAGAAGAAATAACCACTGGTATGATAATGAATGCAGAGAGGTAGTGGAGAGGAGGAAACAAGTTAGAGCCAAGGTATTACAAGCCCCAAGAGACGACAGGAAAACAGAAATGTAAATAGAGTTTTAAGAAGGAAAAAACCACAAAAACTGAATGATGAACTTGACATAACTGATGAGAACAGAAAACAAGGCAAAATAAGAAAACATCACCAAGGAGTCCGCAAACTAAAAGGGGTTTACCAAGCTAGAACCCAAATGATTAAAGATAAAGATGGAGAAATACTCACGAGCTACGACGATGTGATGAAGAGATGGGAGCAATATTTCAAGGAACTACTGAATAGACCTGACCCAGTAAATCCCATTATGAGGAGAACTAACATGGTCCTGAATTAGAATTGGAGCCGCTCACTAGAGTGGAAACAAACAAAGCAATTAAAAGTTTGAAAAATAAAAATATCCCGGTAATGATAACATCCCAGCACAGCTTTGAAAATATTGGTGGGTGGGGGGGGGGGGGGGAGGTGATTTAAGAAAAATTTCTTGATCCGATGGTGACAATCTGGAATGAAGAAATTACTCCAGATCAGGTGGGAGGAAGGAATCTTTATCCCGATACATAAGAAGGGAGACAGATTAATCTGCAGCAATTATCGAGGTATTTGTTTACTACATACAGCATAAAAAATATTTACAATGATTATATACCACAGACTTACCACCTACAGTATGCAGAAAGTATAATCGGAGAATATCAGTGTGGTTTCCGAGCTGGACGGTCTACCACTGACCAAATATTCTCCCTCAGACAAGTCATAGAAAAAATACTGGGAATATAATAAACAACAAACCTACTTATTCATAGACTTCAAACAGGCATATGACAGCATACACCAAACACCAATGTGGAATATAATAAGAGAATTCGGAATACCCTCAAAACTCATTAGGGTTACGAAAGCCTGTTACAGAAATAACTTATGCTCAGTTAAATGCAGCTCAAGGTATACTAAGGATGCCAGAGAACTTCAATTCAATCGATCAATCAATCAAAATATACTACCACTTTTCAGGTGAAAAACGGCCAAAAACAAGAAGGCATCCTATCCCCCCCCCCTCCCCATCTCTTCAACCTGTTAATGGAAAAGGTAACAAGAAGCTTAACTGCCAGGAAAAAATGGGTCACTTTTAATAACGTAAGGGTCAACTGCTTAGGCTATGCTGATGACATAAATATCATATGGGTCAACCTCAGGGAGGTGGGGAACCTTACAACACAGTTCAAAACTATGGATTGCCAGGTGGGACTAGAGATAAATGAAGACAAAACTAAAATCATGAAAGTAGCAAGAACACCGCAATTACAGGGAAATGTAGATCTTGCAAGCATCAGAATTGAAACAATAGAGTCCTTTAAATATCTGGGCACTATCATGTCCTAAAACGCTGGAATGGCTGAAGAAGTTACAGCAAGGATTGGAACTGCTAACAGATGTTATTTTAGCCTTACACACCTTTTTAAATGACGATGAACATCCCGTAAAACAAAATTGGGAATATATAACACAGTTATCAGACCAGTTTTGACATATGGATTCGATACATGGTCTCTAACAAAAAACATTAGAGAACAAATTTCAAATGTTTGAGAATGGGATCCTGAGAAGAATAGACGGGCCCATCTATGACCAAGAAATAAATGAATGGAGAAGACAACATAATAGAAAAATAAGAAATAGTACCAACCAAATATATGTGATGTAATAAGATCAAGAAGACTCCAATGGGCAGAACACATGGCTTGTATGGATGGGGATAGAGCTCCAAAGAGAATATTCTTTGCTGAGGTTGCTGGAAGAAGATCTGTAGGACGGTCAAGAAAAGATTGGAGAAGATGCTTGGAGGATGTAAGAATCTCTGGGGGATAAGCGAATGAATGGTTCCATCAGGCACAGGATAGAGAAAAGTGGAGAATCCTATCATGAGTGGCCATGGGTCAAAATGTGGCCTAAGTACCACCGAAGTCAGTCAGTCAGAGCCAGTCCACTGCGTGCTGGATGAGTAAATTTTCCCGGTGACAACGTTCAGAAGTCCTGTATGTTGCTGTGGACCAAGAGGACATATGCAAACCTCCAGTTTGTCAGAAAGGGCTTTCCTGTTTTTTTTTTTTTTTTTTTTTTTTTTTTTTTTTTTTTTTTTTCTAACTGCCATTTCTTCTTTGTGATAAGTTTGAGCTGATAGTGGTTCTTTATCCCTGATGTCATGCAAGTATCTCATGATGCATTTGTATGTATGCAAGCTGTATACCCAAGTTTAGACTGTTTTTGGGCTTCAGTGTTATCCCTGTTATACCTCATACTACCTCGACTTTTGCTGAAAATGTTGCTGAAACTCGTCCTCAGTTGGCAATCTAGAAGAGTACATTGGAACCCACACCACCAGTACTGGACCAAACAGCATATGGTTGGTCTCTAAATGGATGATTTACTAATCTCTGCCTAACTGCTGTCCTGTCACAACCCTAGTTGGCTGTTCTTGTTCTGCTCAAACTCATACGGTTTTCTTGTCAAAGCCTGGTCGCATGCAAAAATTGAAGATGCAGCATGCCAACTTGCCATGTACAGTATTCTCTGTATGCCAAAATGAACAAAATAAAAACGAGAATGTAGGAGACGATGATTGAATCATAAATACTAATGAAACTTTCATCAATATAGTGTTGAACAACTTTGTGTTATCAACTGTAAAAATACATTTCGATAATGTATAAATGATTTAAGCAAATTGCACATAATATAAGCGAATTTGCACTCGTGTCAACCTTGAAACACACATGAGTAATGCATGTAATTATTCAGATACGTCTCTTGTAATATATGGTTAATTGACATAACTGGTCCAGCTAACAGCAATGAGTGGTCAAACTAGCTTTATTTGACATGTCTTGGCTTCTATGCATCAGAAATTTTTCATAAAATGCATAGGGTCATAACTTCAATAATAATTGCTATACATTTTATGAGCGTTAGAATGAAAATATAAATTTTCGACCACTGTCTTAAACTTTTAGGGCTTAGTCTTACTTCATCATCAAAATAACACTTTCATGACATTTCTTGTACCTGAAAACCTAGAAAAAGACATATTAATTGACATTCTATCATAATTCCTTATGAAGATAGAATGTTTCAAAGATTTTTCTGATTTCACAGTGACCATTTATTTCGGATTTTCTATTTTTTCTCAATTTCAGTAAGGGTGTCATCTCTACACCTACCCAGATATTGTTATATGCATGCTCTCGATGAATAATCAGCTTTGAAAAAAAAAAATCAATCAAAAAGGTGTTAGGTGAAAATTTTCTTGTCTGCTGCCGGACTAGTATTGGGAAAGAATGAAAACACAGGCAGGGTAACGGGTAAGTACCGCTTAAACAATCAGGAAAGGTGGGTGGGTGACAGGAGGGATACCCTACGTACCCCAAGAGTGTTTATCTGAATGAATGCCCAAATCTTGACTGGATAGACTTGGTTATGTCTCAAAATTAGAGAGTAAGGTACCTTTCAAATCTATGTTGGGGCATGGAATTTAAAAAAAAAAAAAAAAAAAGAGTGGAGGTTGTGAGAAACAATGTTTCAAAGTACCGTTACACATCAATCAATTGGTTTGAAAGATATTAGTAATAAACAATGGGTCCAGGGGGGCTGAAATACATTGTAGATTTATAATATTTGTATGCATTCGCTGAGGGTGGATTGGGCCCCGCCAATTTCATAGCAGCAAGAAAAGTAACCATTTATCTGTTTTGTCATAGTAAAACCAAAGGCATCTGCCAAGCGATTTTCTCAGTGTCAGAGGACACTTTTGAATCTAACTGTACATCAGCTGGATCTCCTTATTTGAAATAGAATAATGAGATATACATTAGTAGAATCCTGATCTTCCTGACATTGAAAGCCCTGGGCTCATAGCCTAGGTTAGGGCGACCTGATGGGTGCCCTTTGCTAAACATTCATCGTGTCCCAAAGTAATGATTAAACACATAGAGATAGTTGTCGTATTGGATCATGGGGGTTGATAGCATTTTTAGGGCAGATTGTGGTCAGAAACAGATATAAAATTTATAAAACTACGTTGGAAAATTGAGGGTTGTGAACAACAAGAGAGAGAGAGAGAGAGAGAGAGAGAGAGAGAGAGAGAGAGAGAGAGAGAGAGAGAGAGAGAGAGAGAGAACCTCTCTTGTAAGTAGAGTTGATAAGATAAAAAAGATCTAGTTTACATGTGTTCTGGATTGTCAAAGGAAAACATTTATAAAGCAATCTGAACGTTACTATACGGAGATGCTGAAAAAAAAAAAACTGAGAATCTATTAAATACAATGTATCTCTTGTAAAAAAAAGTTGTAGAAAACATTTCATATTTGCCACATTATAACAAATTCCATACTTTTGGCAACAATGAAAACATTACCACATCCTGCAGTCCCAAATCGATTGTCAAACTAACATGAAAAAACATCGTTAACACACACAATGAAACAATATACTGAAGTAAAACTCTCATTAACATTTAATGAGCCGAAGAATTCCTTATCTATAAACACCCGATATCTTCGCGAATGAAATAATTGATGTTATGGTAGAGTTAATGAAGAGACGGTTAAAACTTTACATCACGGAAATTCATTCATTAAAAAGTAATTTGAAAAAGTGAACCCTGAAAGCATCAGTTGATAGAGAGAGAGAGAGAGAGAGAGAGAGAGAGAGAGAGAGAGAGAGAGAGAGAGAGAGAGCGCGCGTTTGGGGTAGGCTGACTTTGGATATAAGGTTTGTGGTCGATTAATAAAGTCCAATGAAATATATGGGAGAAAATACAGATTTAATTCTGTACTACGCAGAAAAGAAGAGAGAGAGAGAGAGAGAGAGAGAGAGAGAGAGAGAGAGAGAGAGAGAGAGAGAGATGAATTCTATATTTGTTTGGTCAAATATAGATTTATGGATGTTCAAGTCATTCGTAATTTGATACTTGAAGAAGAAATGTTCTTCGGATTTTGTTATCCATTATAGAAGTCTACTCCTTACCTATACTTTAAACAACTCATTTATTTTTTCTTTTTAGGGGGTTAGTTGGTTAGTTAATTCTGACAGTTTTATTTTTTCAATCACATGGTTCAATGACCACAGTATTCACGAAGCGTTATTCTAGTTGTGACCAGATTGTGGAATGAACTTCCATATCTGGTGGTTGAATCGCTGGTGTCAGATAGTTTTCTGATGACGAGTTTAACATGAGTATCCTTTGATAGTATGTATATGACTTACATATTTAACGTTGTTACTGATCTCGATATAATTTTCATTTGACTAGTACTTCTCTCATATAGTTAAATTGTTACCCCTCTACATGTTTCTTTTAAGCACGGGGTTGCTTATACTGATGGAGCCCTTGGGCTTATATCATTCAACTTATGACTGTTATTAATGAATTATCATAAAACATCCAATGTAACATACGTATCAGTCGCCTGTAATTGTAGAGATGGGCTGATTTCGCTTCTAAAGGTTGAGTAGAAATCCTGGATTCGACCGTATTAAATACGGGCAGAGTCGGAATAAATATTTTATCAATCTTTACAGCCGAGTGGATTAAGAGTCTAATATTTACTCTTCTGTGTATCTGTCATAGGTTCGAATCCTTGACTGGAAAGAGATATTATTCATTAAAGTAATTTCCCAATAACTCTGAGATCCGATGGCAGATTGAATGCGATATAGAAGAGTATTTGTGGTTTATTCGAAAATAAAGGAAAATCACGAGTGCAAGTGATTACAGGTCCTAAAATG
>NC_090725.1:190869982-190889982 GCF_036898095.1 Palaemon carinicauda
TTTTAGATTCGTACTTGGTAATGATTATTTGAATTCTATTATCAAGCGATTTCATTACTGACAAAATTTGAACAGTCCCTAAAACCGATTACCATAAGACAGTACAATGAAAAAAAATATCATAAAAGAATTACAAATTCTATAACACCAGTTAGTAACGTCCGTTTCCTTAAAAAGATAAAATACTACGAATAATTGATATAAAAACTGATGTGATTGACAACTTAGACATGTAAATGGATGAACTAAGATATCTCAAAAACTCGAATGAGAATTTTTAATTATACGGAAGCATAAGACGTGCCTTAAAACCACTTGCTATATTTGAAACCATTTCCACAAAAATATCGTGCGCGTTAGCCATAAGTATCAAATATCATTATCAGATTGAAAGTAAGTCAAACAGTCTGGAAAAGACCGGTAGAGAGAGAGAGAGAGAGAGAGAGAGAGAGAGAGAGAGAGAGAGAGAGAGAGAGAGAGAGGGGGGGAGGTGGAAATTGCATCCACCACCAGCGGCATCCGAAGGAGTGGGAGGAGTGATCTCAGTGAGGACTGTGGCTTACTTGGGATGATTTTGTTGCTTTTGTAGGGTGTCGGGAACTCTTGTCCAAACACGGGTTCTTGCTCAACAGCCCCTCATCAGCGGAACATTCATAACAAATTGCTTAAAGATGGCTGACTTTGACTACATTGTGAGACCTTAAAACTAATTTTTTCCCCTTAAAAATCATAGCAGATTTGACATTCTACCTGAGAGTAGCATGGCCAACAAAAATCTCTTTACCTCACCGTCTCCGTTGAACAGCGAATGCTCAATCCACGTTAATACAATAGTAATGTATATCCATTAATCTAATTGATATAGTCCTTCTAGTCACAAACATATTTCAGTTTTCATTCTATTTTTCAAGTTAGTCTTCCTGCAGCCCTTGAAACACTTTCTTCAATGTACACTCAACATACGTGTGCGACAGAGAGAGAGAGAGAGAGAGAGAGAGAGAGAGAGAGAGAGAGAGAGAGAGAGAGAGAGAGAGAGCTACTACATTTTTTGGAAACAATGACGTTCTTTCACAAGGAGGATATTTTAAGATATTTTTTACGACATCATATGCTGTCTATTTTATTCTCTTCATGTCGTATCTTACTTCCCAAATGGAAATCCCTCCTCTTTACAATGTAAATACCCATTATTACTGCCACAGATTAGTTGATCTTTTGACCCAAATAGTATATATGCTAATTCATCAACGATTTATACGGCATTAATCGATAAAATTAGTTCATAAGGTTTGGATTATCGGGCTGATTATAACTAGCAATAGAATTTAAGGAACAAGAATATAGCGTATCACAAAAAAATAAAAAAAAAATTAAATAAAAAAAATAAGAAAAAAAAAATAAATGGATGTTGTGCAATAGGTAAACATAGCACATAGTTCTAGCAGTTAATGAGAAAAAATGACAGGGCCGTGAGTATCCAAGAAGGAGGACAAAAAGATATTTTGTCTTGGTTCTAACCAAGGGTGTAAAACTAAGAACGAATAGGACTTTGAAGTTATTATGATAAGAATGTAATAAAAAATAAATGTGACCAGCAGAAAATAGTGTTACTGAAAGTTCTATGTCTACCAAGAATTATGTATGAAAGGTTTATTAGAACAATGCTCTTTCTGGAAAATGAAATGGGCAAGATGAATATGATGAAAAAAAAAAAGTTGAAACTATTGAGATGAAGTGTTTTATAATATTTTTTTTTTTATTATAAGAATAATTAAAAGGGTAAAAATATGTAGGTAAATAGTGGGAGTACTACAAAAAACATACATGGAAGTACTTTTAAGAGGATTTGAAGATTTCTTGGATGTATCGACTGAGTATAAGATAATTGCTTGCAGGAGACGTATTATTACAAGTAATTACTATCGAAGGGATAGCAAAACCGAAGAAAATGATTCTACATCCATTAGAAACGACAGGGTGTGAAAGACGGAGGTGAATGGCATATTGTGAAAAGGGGCTTTCTATTCAACACACAGCACAAGAAGAACCTTCTGCCAAGATGTATAAGGCCACTAACGCAACGGATGTTTTCCGCTATGGAGATTCATCTACTTTTCAGAGGATAATGTACGAATGTAGTAGATTTTTTGTTGCTCGTTTGCTTCTTGGGTAAAACCTGTATAGTAGTATGGGCTTATCATCTACTACCCTCTCAGCTTTGGCCCAGCCTACAAAGATGAAACACGGACCTAGCGAGGAATCTTCAATCAAGGAATTGCTTCGAAAGCCCATTTCCAGAAGGAAAAACTTATATTGAAAGCCCAATCTAACTGCAAAGGAAACATGTATAAATGTAGTGTATAACGACATTGTCTATTCATTTTAAAGACACACACACACACACACACACACATATATATATATATATATATATATATATATATATATATATATATATATATATATATATATATATATGTGTGTGTGTGTTTGTATATGTGTGCGAGTGTTTGTGTGTCTGTAAAATAAATAAACAATGTCGTTATAGATTACATTTGTACACGTTTCCTTTGGTCCTCTTGGGGCCGGACTGTGCTTCATCGCAAGTTTTTCTTCCGGAAAGGGGCTTTCGAAGCAACGCCTTGATTGAAGATTCCTCGCAAGGTCAGTGTTTCATCTTTGTAGGCCGGGCCAAAGCTAAGAGGGTAGTAGATAATTTTTTTTTCTTTGTTAGTTTTTATTGTCGTGGGTAGTTGAATTTCTTCCTTATGGACTTTTCTATCGCGATGTCTGGATACACACACACACACACACACACACACACACACACATATATATATATATATATATATATATATATATATATATATATATATATATATGTGTGTGTGTGTGTGTGTGTGTGTGTGTGTGTTAATATCACCCACGAATGGCATTTAATACCGAATTCTATCATGGGAATATATATCCACTTGGAATTCATTTTATGGTAACAGCTTCTGGCCGGGTGGAGATTCGAACCCCCACCTTTTCGGCTGGAAACCATGCCTGCAGAGACTATACCGACTGAGCTATCAAGAGAGATAAAAAGTTTATGACAAGTCCCCGTACATATTCCCGTCGAATTCAGGAATCTGTTCATAGACTTGAAATAAACCCATCTCCACCATGATATCTGAATTGTGAGTTTGCAACACGTGGTTATTTTAATTGAACATATATCACAAGCACACGTGATTTCAATCAATGTAAATATCACCCACGAATGGCATTTAATACCGAATTCTATCTTGGGAATATATATCCACTTGGAATTCATTTTATGGTAACAGCTTCTGGCCGGGGGGAGATTCGAACCCCCACCTTTTCGGCTGGAAACCATGCCTGCAGAGACTATACCGACTGAGCTATCAAGAGAGATAAAAGGTGGGGGTTCGAATCTCCACCCGGCCAGAAGCTGTTACCATAAAATGAATTCCAAGTGGATATATATTCCCAAGATAGAATTCGGTATTAAATGCCACTCGTGGGTGATATTTACATTGATTGAAATCACGTGTGCTTGTGATATATATATATATATATATATATATATATATATATATATATATATATATATATATATATATATATACATATATATATATATATATATATATATATATATATATATATGTGTGTGTGTGTGTGTGTGTGTGTGTGTGTGTGTGTATGTATGTGTTTATGTGTATAGCCACGAACAAAGATAAAAGTCGACAATTCTTCTGTACATATACCTGTTGAATTCAGATTTGTTGTATTTGGAATTGAAATCAACCCATCTTCACCATCGAATGCCAAGTACAATAATATCAAACTAGTTACGATGGTGATGATCGGTTGAATTCAATTTTAAGGACAAAAAACCTTAATTTGACAGGTATATGTACAGAACAATTGTCATTGACTTATATATAGCTTCGTGGCTAAATGGAGCAGTCACTGTCATACAAACATCCTAGACCAGGGTTGGAATCCCGGCCAATCAAATGCTATTGGTTTTGAGTGGTTTCGCCTCGGGACTCTGATCTCGAGGTCGATAAGAGAATGCAAACATTAATGTATTAAAATATATGGCTTATTTGAATATGAAAAAAACACGTCTAAATGTGCAAAATTATATATATATATATATATATATATATATATATTCATATATGTATATACATGTGTGTGTAAATTTACATCATTAACACTCGTGATTTAAATCAATGTGGATATCAACCTCAATGGCATTTAATACCAAATCTACCTTTAGGAATGTATATCCACTGGAAATTCATTTATGATTAATGCCTTTGGCTGAACAAGGATTCGAACCTATGACATGAGACGAAATAATGCCTGCTGGGATGACTTCACCAAATAGATCTATCAAGAGAGATGTAAGTTCATTTCAAGTACTGTACACTGTACATAGCCTATATCTGTTGAATTCAGTATTCTGTATTTAGAATTGAAATCAACCTATCTCCACCATGATAGCTGATTAGTGAGTTTGCAACACGTGGCTATTTATGTTGAAATAAGATTGCAGAAAAAAACAACTATTTGTCAAAATATTTTTTTTCCCAAGATAAAAAAAAAGAAAATGGTTCCACTGGTGCAGGAACAGTAGAGCGCTAAGGTTAATTGTGTATACAATTTAGTAATGAGTATATGAGTAATTTTCCATTGTGGAGAAGAGGAACAAATATTCTACAACAATCATCCGTAAACCTAGTAAATTGCCTTTACCATCCATCAATAGGATATAGACCGTTAAAAAGAAAAAGGAGACCAAATGATGACAAGCAATGAGATATAAGTCGCTCACAGACTTAAATAAGCAAAAGAAAAACAAATCTTCAGAATAGATGAAGAGAGAATTATAGCTCTCGATATAGAGCAGAGTATATACATAAATTAACAAAATTTACCCTTATTCTAATAGAAAATATTAGCCCCAGTAGCCCCAGCAGATTTCACGTTTTATTAAAACACGGAAATGAAGTCAAGCAGTGAGTGTGTGTGTGTGTGTGCGTGTGTGTATGTGTGTATGCCCGCGTGCGTATGAGAGAGAGAGAGAGAGAGAGAGAGAGAGAGAGAGAGAGAGAGCTCTATGTGTTGGTAAGGTTATGTGTCTTCGTCCTTGTTCTTTTCTTCGTGAATATACTTCTATTTTTCTTCCCTCTGGGGGTTAGCCCTCCCCTCATCTGTACAGTCACACACCAAAACGTTTCTGTAATCTTCTTGGTACACACGAGAGAGAGAGAGAGAGAGAGAGAGAGAGAGAGAGAGAGAGAGAGAGAGAGAGAGAGGGGGGGGGGGCTATATTCTTCTCCCGATCTTGCTACATTCATGGGAAAAAATTTTACTCTAAACTTTGAGAAGGACTTGATTTTACGAGATTTTTATGACATGAATTTCCGGGTCATTTTGTTCGCCTCATGCAGTATTTTGCCTTCCAGATGGAAAAGTCTCCTTTGTGTAATGCATATGGACATCTATTCTGCTGTAACTTAGATGTCCCACTAACTAGGACATTAACCTTTTACCGGCCAAATAGAAATCTTGAATATATTGGACATCCACTTACATTTTCATAAACTATGATATTTGGTAGGGTGTTTTTGTTAAGAGAATTGGTATGTATTATTTTTCTTTCATATGCTAAAGCCGTGAGGCGCGATTATTGAAGTTACCGTTTTTGTGAGCGCCCGCTTGGTGAGGGGAATTTCCGGGTTTGCAAAAAAAAAAAAAAAAAAAAATAGATAAATAACATGGCCAGAAATACTACGTACTCAAGAAAATACATTTATCAATTATTAAAAAATACAAGAAATACAAAATATAGATTATAGATTGAAATTCCCATATGTATGAATATTTCCCTTGGGTATTCGAAAATGCTATTTGTACTCTTTTTGAGGGTCATTTAGGGCCTTGTCCACACATTGAAGACCTCTTAGGTTCTATGGAATAGAACAAAGCAATTTGCATTAGACTTTGGGCACAAATTGACCTTGCAATGTTACATGCAACATTAGACCTAATTACATGTCCCTTTTGGGTGCATTGTTTGCAACTTTGCCTATCAACAACAGCAAGATAATGACCCAAAGACTTATCATACTTGACAGCATCACCAGGCATCACACGCATTTGCTCTTTCACAAGGGTGGCGTTTGAACTATTGCATCATCCTGTTTAACAGATTGTAATCTCAAATGCCTACCACGTATAGGCTTGTAAGCTCTACAGTTGGCAGATGCCTGCAATCTGAAAAGTTTTGATTTCATGTAGGACTCCTTGTGGGCCACTGAATACCTCTTGTATAGCAGTCAAACATTCATAATGCTCAAGTCTATAAAATAACCAAACAAATACAGGTATCATCTTTTCGATTTCATAGGAGTCCTTTATAAATGCCCCAGCATGTCACTTTAGTCAATACCTCACATGTGTGTATTCTACTCTGCTAACACAAGAGAACAGTCCACTTCAACCGCTTTTTGTTGCTTTTTACAGTAACGTTTTAGATTGAGAACAGGATTTACCCCTTGTTATTTGAAAAGAGTTACTGGCTTATTGCCCTTTCACCTGACAACTATGATATTAGTCTAGTAGGAAGATAGGGTTCCCATGCACCCCCATGATACATTTTTTTAACTTGCATTTTTGCAATCCCTGGGGTGTCTGGGAACAGAATCCCCTTTGTTCCCATTCAAAAAAATGTCCCATGTGGGCCGTTTAGCCATCTATTTGTCCACCATCTTGGATTTCTTGAGATGTAAAAGTTAGGGGTAGGGGAAATATAAAGGACCTTTTCGTAAAGAAATAAATTAGTTACAGGTACAAACTAGGTATCATTGGAAAGGGTATGAACAGCACTATCACAAGAACCCATCACTTATTCGGTCATGACATTGATGACGTCATCAGGGGTCAAAAGGTCACGTTAAAGGGGCACTAGTCAAAATTCGAGCCCATGCAATTTGTTAACCATCCTGCACCTAACTGAATAAATATTTTGGATTCTACTTTGCTTCAAAGGAAGTGTACATGAATAGGTAGTTTTTAAATCTAAAACAAATTAACTAACTAGAGTGTAACATTATTAACCCTTTCCACATCCACAAGTACACCGAAAATATTGAAAAAATGCGGTTATGCGCTGAGTTTACTGTTCGGTGTGTCCTTCGCATGAAAGTGATTTCTTTTACTGTCCATAGATGATAACTGTTTATGGCTAAGATTATTAACTGTTTTTTTTTTTTTTTTATTTCAGGTGAGGGCATCGTAACTTCCTTAGTACTTTAGTGGTAGTGTTCAGTTTCTTCAACTAATAGTGCTGTCTCTTTTGTTGACAGGACACTGAGCAGTTTTGATAAAATGTTTTAGTAGCTGTAATTTCTGGTGGCATGCATACCCGCTTATATCTTTGTAGTTTATTGGTGGTGGTTAATAATGTCTTTTTTTCAGGTAACAGCTCTGGATTAGTGCAGTGGTGGTGACAGTGCATGCTTAGTTGTAGTTAACTGGTGATGGCGGTGGCTTTATCATGTCAAAGGCAAAGAAACGCCGAACTGATCATGGTTGCAATTTGGAGGAACTGCGGATGCCTCATTCTGTATGCATTTTACATGTGAGTGGCATACAGCAAGGTGAATTTATACCACTACAGAATATAAAGGGTCCTCCCCAGGATAAACTTGAGATGTTACATAATCTTCGTAAGAAACGGCTCCTTCAGTCACATGATTCACCCGCTCGTATGGAAGCTGTGTGTAAGTTAATTCCAGACAGTCTTGATGGTTTGGACTTGGAAATGACAGGCTATCACCGGGGTTGCTATCAGGCCTTTACCAAACATCAGGATCGTTTGAAATGTGTTGTGCTAGACGATGAACCTTCAACAATTCGATCCCCTCGTAAATCATCAACCTCTTCCAAGAACATTTTTCAACCTGAGTGTATTTTCTGTGGAAAGCTTGAGACGAAAGTTTCTGAAAGGACTGAACGTTGTGTCCAGTTTGCATCTTTCAAGGGAAAGGAAGCAGCTTGGATTCATATTGAATCCCAGGCCATAGAAATGGGAGACAATCGTTTACATCGCAAAGTGGCAGGCGAAGATTTATTTGCAAGGGAAGCTCATTTCCATAAATCCTGTCATAGTTCTTTCAAACTGAGACGTGAATTACTTACGTTATCAAGCCAACAGAAGTACTGAAGACAAGCATGATGAAAAGCATGAAGCTCATCAAAGCTCGCTTAATAAAGTTCTGGATTTTATACGTGAGAGAGTTATTGGCCAGAAGGAGGTCGTGCAACTTGGAACACTCCGCCACCTATACGTCCAAGAACTTGAACGCTGTGGATTTCCAAATCCAGATTTCAGAAGTGATAAGCTGAAGACCCGACTTCAAAGACACGAAATTAATGAGAGCATCGCTTTCACAAAAGTTTTTCCTGGGGACAGGGGATGCATAACCTTCAACCTGGTGTACAGCAAAAGCATCTCTGTTGCGGAAGCAGTGACATATGCATATAGACTTGGTTCCAGAGACAAGTTTGAGGATGTTGCCTTGCACTTCCATGAGTCAACACCACTTCCTTGGCCTCCAACAGCTGATGAGCTGGATGCCAGAGCATCAGAAGAATACCTTCCAACAGAACTTATGAAGTTCCTGTCGACTCTTCTGGTGGATGAAGTAGTCGTGGAAAAGTCTGAAAAGTGCCGACGTCTGGTCCTTTCCATAGCTCAGGTGAGATTTAACCACATTTGCTTTACCATCTTGACATATAGTTTTACCACATTCTGTAATGAAAATGTAAACCATTTTCTGTCTAATGTCTAGTAGTTTCATTTCCAGGACATCTGCCGTGCTGTGACAAACGGAGAGTGGAAATTACCTAAACACATTCTGCTTTGCAGCACCATACGACACCTGTATAGAAGCAAGCAACTCACCAATATACTCCATAGATTAGGTCACAGTGAGTCCTATGACTTTGCCTTGGAAGTTGAGACAGCACTGGCAGAAGCCATTGATGATGTTTCCTCTTCGCTCACTCCCCAAATTGCTATTGGTGAGCACAACGAAGTTTTCCATGTTGAGTGGGACAACTTAAACAAAATAACTACAAATGTCCATGGATCAAACGTGGTGAACAGCACTGGAGGGATTATGATATAGGAGGTGAAACCGAATGCTGACATTGCCGACAAAGATAGAACTCTCCCACTCAAGCAGCGGAATAGGACTCGTTGTTTGGAAGTTGGAACCCCAGCAACATTGCCCCCTCTTCATATTTATGGTCGTGTTGGGCCCAAGTTTCCACCAGGAGCAAAGTTCAGTCCACCCATCGCAAACGATAAGTTGTATGCAGAGTGCATCCAAGAGTACCGTTTGTGGTTACAAATGCGAATGGTCACTGGCAGCAAACACGGTAAAGAAACACAACTTGTCCCTGGATTTGGTGGCTTCACCTCAGCTACTGGCAAAAAACCGTCTCGGAAATCGACCATTGATTATTTCAACCCGATCAATCAGCCGTTCACCGAATATTCCGTGATCAGGGAGCTGTTGAAGCGTTCAGAAGATGCTACGCTGGAGGTCGGCCAGAAATATGTTCTTAGCACCTTTGACCTTGGAGGTTGATGAAAGCACTCCCCCTCATTTGGAAGTTTCCTGAAGAATACAAGAACCATGTGGTAACCCCGGGGCCTTTCCACACAGTGATGGAACGTTATAAGTTCCTTCAAGGGAAAGGGCAAGATTGGACCCCTTAAGAAGTTACAACGTCATCCAATTCATCATGAAGCTTTCAGGTATTTATCTTGTTATCTATATGTATGCAATGCCCTGACTATCACACTTTCTTATCAATTTTGTGCGGCAATTGATATAATTATACTCATCTCCTTTCAGAAAACTTGGGGATGAATGGTCAGTAGAGCCAGAAACGATTGATGATATCGAGGCATTCACATGTCTGATGTATGGCTACTCCAGACAGAAATCTATTGACACTGTACGCGGAATCATGTTAAAGAAGATGGTTGGGGAAGATGAGCAACTGACAACAAAATCTAAGATTGACCTCTCCCATTTGCCACCTTGCCGAGACAACCTTATCCCACACATTCGTCGAGTGAACCATCGCTTAGCTATCTACAAGCGAGCAGATATTCCAATCTTCTGGTCTCCAAAGCCATATGATCCTGAACAAGGTTGGGGACAAAATTATGAGGGTGTTCTGGAGCCAGTGTGGTCTTGCAGCCCGGTACTTCCCCCTGCCTTGATAGACTTAGTTCACAAGACTACGGAAGAGATGGAACAGTGTGATAATGACCCTGATGGAGAACAGGCTGACCAAGACAGTGACAATGAAGAACTTCTCAGTGTTAATGAAGATTTGATTAATATGAATATTGAGACTTTTGGCAGTCATGATAATATTGCAAGTTAATAAATTTTTGGCCTGTGTGTTATAGCAACTCGTTACCAGACATTCTATCTATATATATGTGTGTAATGCATATTCTGATAATACCAAGTGAAGATACCAATGGAATTATACATAGACTGTATTTCGGGACTCATTGGAACATATAAGGCCTTTTACCATAACAGAAAGGCAGAGAAAACAAAGATGTGTCGAACTGGAATTTCACATTAATCTCATTTTAAAAAATAATTTTTTCAATATTTTCGTTTTATTCGTGAAAAGGGTTAATAATGTTACACTCTAGTCAATTAATTTGTTTTAGATTTAAAAACTACCTATTCATGTACACTTTCTTTGAAGCAAAGTAGAATCCAAAATATTTATTCAGTTAGGTGCAGGATGGTTAACAAATTGGATGGGCCCGAATTTTGACTAGTGCCCCTTTAACGTGACCTTTTGACCCCTGATGACGTCATCAATGTCATGACCGAATAAGTGATGGGTTCTTGTGATAGTGCTGTTCATACCCTTTCCAATGATACCTAGTTTGTACTTGTAACTAATTTATTTCTTTACGAAAAGGTCCTTTATATTTCCCCTACCCCTAACTTTTACATCTCAAGAAATCCAAGATGGTGGACAAATAGACGGCTAAACGACCCACATGGGACATTTTTTTGAATGGGAACAAAGGGGATTCTGTTTCCAGACACCCCAGGGATTGCAAAAATGCAAGTTAAAAAAATGTATCATGGGGGTGCATGGGAACCCTATCTTCCTCCTCAACTATATCATTAGATAGCTGCAAACAAGAGTCTCTCTTACTACTTTTTCCTTTTTCAAATTCATGGTTTTCACAGTCATTAGTGGGGGGTTGCCTACTATGCTTTCTCTTGTTATACTTCTGTACCTGTGCTTGTGAATTTCTTTTAATTCATGTAGACATCTGAGACTAGAAAAAAAAAGTTATCACCATAAGCAATACATTGATCAATGGTCTTACAACTAACAAACATTGATGCCTGGTCATCTTCCAACTGGAATCTACTATGGAAATGATACACACTCTGTCCCTAATACATCATCATATCATGTAAAAAACCATCATCGTTGCAATATAATTTGAAACCCCATTTTTCATGTTTCTTTTGAATCTATTGACTGAGATTACTTACTGTTCTACCCTTGTATCAAACAATTACTTCATCAATACTATTTCTGATAGTGCAAGGAACTTTCAAGGAAGCGTCTGTTAGATGATTGAAAAGTGGCCCAACTTTATAAAATCTATCAATTTCTGCAGTAGCAGCTATGTTATCATCATGTTGAATAGTTCTTCTCAGTAATTGGAAACTGGTTTGATGACATTACATTGACAATATGAGGAACTCTAGTATTTTTAGCCCTATAATCATCAAGAGAAGGAAACAGCCATATACCCATAAACATTAATATACCTATAAATTGCAGAATTTCATTCCAAATAGTTGAAATGGTCGTGGCAATACTTTTCTGCCTTGCATACAAATTTGTCTCGTAAGCAATATGGTCTATTATTGCATGGATAAAGACACTAACAAAATTCTATTCCATAGGTCACATGAGTAGGGATAGCATACTCGTTGTTAAAGGGCAAGTATTCTTTGTCAATGTCTTTGACCCACTGAAGGTTCTTGCAACCTAAAGTCACTGAGGGCTCATCCCCTTCAGGGTCTTTCTCTTCATTATTCAAAGCTTCCTCACGTTCGAGGACAAATCCTCCAGAAGCCGAAGTAACTGAAAGAGAAGGTGATCATTAGTTGTCTTGCACACATTACAAAAGAAACAGATAACAGGAAATAAAAAAAGGAAACATAGCTAACAGAAAACAAAAAGCAGATTTCAACAATAACCATATATGAAATTGACATTCGGGACAAATATTAACATAAAATGTATGGTCAAATGAAAGCAATTTTATGAACAACATGCAGCAAAGGTGGTGATACGGTTTTATTTGTGAACTCGATAAGCGTTGTTCTTAGTATTGAATCTAAACTAGACTTATTCTGTTAGTCCTATAATATATATATATATATATATATATATATATATATATATATATATATATATATATATATATATATATATATATATATATATATATATATATATATATATATATGAGAGAGAGAGAGAGAGAGAGAGAGAGAGAGAGAGAGAGAGAGAGAGAGAGAGAGAGAGAGAGTTACTGTATGTGAGTCTACGCTGTTAATCCCTTCTGAGAATAATGTCAACCAACCTATTACAAATATTTTCCTCACACAGACTCCCAGGGTGATAAGCAAAGCCTTATAGTAGCTTGTTCGTAAATTTAATTCTTCAACTTCCTATGCGGATGTGCAGTGGGGTCTCCCACCTTCTCGGATGGCTTTTTCCTCTTTCTCCTTCATTTTATGATTTTAGCCATCTATACACATTATTTTGTGGATTTTAAGATGATTGCTATATCTTTTATTTCGAAAATCTGGAGAAAAGTTATGCTGTGTAATTTCCAATCTCAGTTCAGTAGCTCCAAGTCTTGTTAATACTGTAGAGAACTAGGCATATGGTAGAATATCACCATGAAACTGCCAGTTGATGTCTGGCTGGAAAATTTTATTATATTAGATATATAATTATGGAAGATGAAAATTAAAATCAAATCAAACATTTAGGTTTTGATCTAGCTGATGTTTTTAATAAATGTACATTTAACACTCTACAACCAAATTTAGAGGACTCTATCTTTTATTCAGCGCAGTTGCAAAACGTCTCTTCGTTGGAACCTGGTCTCATTAAAATGTGAAGAATGTAAGATGTGCAAGTCAGGGATTTTCGGGAGGAAAATCACTAAAATCGGGTATCGCAACTTTTTCTGCATACTATACACTACACTCTAGGAAGAATATGACATAAAGAGTATCTATGGTAAATTAAATACAGCCTATGTACCCTGAACTCTAGAAGAATGTTAACATAAAAAAAATGTATAGTAAAAGGAAAAGCAACTATATATATATATATATATATATATATATATATATATATATATATATATATATATATATATATATATATATATACACTCACACACACACACACACGTACACACGAGGGCTGTTAGTAAAGTATCCGACATTATTTCTTTTTTCAGCATGTAAAGGATTTGAATCAACCTTGAACATTCGTACGCATTCGTGAATTTTTTCCTGCTTGTTGATGGCGTCACTTGTTCACAAGCAGCATTTGAGTGATGTAGTGTATAGTGATCTCGTCTGTTTTTCATTTCAAGGAAAATGTTTTCAGCACCTCCACCACGACAACGCTCTAGCACATTCGTAGCACTATATTCAGACTTTTTTGGCCAAAAATCAGATCCCTATGGTTCAGCAGGCTCCTTACTTTCCTGATAGGGCTCCTTGCGACTTCTGGCTCTTCCCTAAACTCGAGAGACCATTGACAGGAACGCGATTTCAGACAAGAGAGGACATTCTGGATACTACGACAGCCGAACTAAAGTCCAATTCGAAGGAGGCTCTCTCGGAATGCTTTCAACTATGGCGGCACCAGTGGGAAATGTGTGTGGAGTTACAAGGAGACTACTTTGAAGGTGATTAGGTTTTCCAACGGTCTAGGTATGCCAGTTTTCATTCCCCGGCCAAAGGTAGGATACTTTCTAGAAACCCTTGTGTGTATATATATATATATATATATATATATATATATATATATATATATATATATATATATATATACCAAGGCACTACCCAATATCAAACAAATGAAACAAAAAATGGGACCTCTCCTCTCTACGTTCCTCCCAGCCTGACAAGGGACTCAACCGAGTTCGGCTAGTACCGCTAGGGTGCCACAGCCCACCCTCCCCAGTTATTTGCAACAGATGAAGCTTCATAATGCTGAATCCCCTACTGCTGCTACCTCCACAGTCATCCAAGGCACCGGAGGAAGCAGCAGGGCCTACCAGAACTGCGTCACAATCACTCGCCATCCATTCCTATTTCTAGCACGCTCTCTTGCCTCTCTCACATCTATCCTCCTATCACCCAGAGCTTTCTTCACTCCATTCATCCACCCAAACCTTGGCCTTTCTCTTGTACTTCTCTCATCAACTCTTGCATTCATCACCTTCTTAGCAGACAGCCATTTTCCAATCTCTCGACATGGCCAAACCACCTCAACCCATTCATATCCACTCTAGCTGCTAACTCATTTTTTACACACGTTCTCACCCTTACTACTTCGTTCCTAACCCTACCTACTCGAGATACACCAGCCATAGTCATTAGACACTTCATCTCAAACACATTCAATTTCTGTCTCTCCATCACTTTCATTCCCCACAACTCTGATCCATACATCACAGTTGGTACAATCACTTTCTCATACTGAACTCTCTTTACATTCATGCCCAACCATCTTTTTTTTACCACTCCCTTAACTGCCCCCAACAGCTTGCATCCTTTATTCACTCTCTGGCATACATGTGCTTCCACTCCACCATTTGCTGCAACAACAGATCCCAAATACTTACTCTGATCCATCTTCTCAAGTAACTCTCCATTCAACATGAAATTTAACCTCGCACCACCTTCCCTTCTTGTACATCTCATAACCATACTCTTACCCGCATTAATTAACTAACTCAACTTCCTTCTCTCACACACCCTTCTAAATTCTGTCACTAATTGGCCAAGCTTCTCTTCCGCGTCTGCAACCAGTAGAGTATCATGCGCAAACAACAACTGATTTACCCCCCATTCATGGTCGTTCTCGTCTACCAGTTTCAATTCTTGTCCAACCACTCGAGCATTCACCTCTCTCACCACTCCATCAACATACAAGTTGAACAACCATGGCGACATCACATATCCCTGTCTCAGCCCCACCCTCACTGGAAACCAATCGCTCACTTTATTTCCTATCCTTACATATGCTTTACTACCTTTATAGAAACTTTTCACTGCTTGCAACAACCCTCCACCAACTCCATGTAACCTCATCACATTCCACATTGCTTCCCTATCAACTTTATCATACGCTTTCTCTAGATCCATAAACGCAACATACACCTCCTTACCTTTTGCTAAATATTTCTCGCATATCTGCCTAACTGTAAAAATCTGATCCATACAACCCCTACCTCTCCTAAAACCACCCTGCACTTCTAAGATTGCATTCTATGTTTTATCCTTAATCCTACTAATCAGTACTCTACCATACACTTTCCAACTACACTCAACAAACTAATACCCCTCGAATTACAACACTCATCCACAACTCCCTCACCCCTATATAGTGGTACAATACATGCGCAAACCCAATCTACTGGCACCATTGACAATACAAAACACATATTGAACAGTATCATCAACCATTCAAGTACAGCTCTCACACCATCCATACCAGATGCTTTTCCTACTCTCTTTTCTCATCTAGTGCTCTCCTCACTTCCTCTCTTGTAATCTCTCTCTCATTCTCATCTCCCATCACCGGCACCTCAACACTTGCAACAGCAATTATATCTGCCTCCCTATTATCCTCAACATTCATTAAACTTTCAAAATATTCCGCCCACCTTTTCCTTGCCTCTACTCCTTTTAACAACCTTCCATTTCCATCCTTCACTGTCTTTTCAATTCTTGAACCAGCCTTCCTTACTCTCTTCACTTCTTTCCAAAACTTCTTTTTATTCTCTCCATACGAATGACCCAATCCCTGACCCCATCTCAGGTCAGCTGCCCTCTTTGCCTCGCTTACCTTGCGCTTTACCTCCACATTTTTTTCTCTATATCTTTCATACTTCTCCACACTATTACTCTGCAGCCAATCTTCAAAAGCCCTGTTTTTCTCTTCCACTTTTACCTTCACTCCTTCATTCCACCATTCACTGTCTTTCCTAATGCTACCTCCAACAAACTTCTTGCCACACACATCACTTGCAATCACAACAAAATTATTTTTTACTAACTTCCACTCCTCTTCTAAATTACTAGTTTCTCTTTCTTTCACTCTGTCATATGCCATTTTCAACCTTTCTTGATATTTACTTTTTACCCCCAGTTTTATTAGCTCTTCAACCTTCACTAGCTCCCTTTTACATCCCCCTACCCTATTCCCCCACTCTGCTACAACTAATTTTCCTTCTACCAAAAAAGGAACAGACATATCGTTAGCCATACCCCTAAACAAATGCAGGTCTTTCAATCTTCCAAACATTCTTCTAGTTATCAACACTATGTTTGTGTGTATACACACACAAACCGGACAGTCCTCTGTCATACACGCAGAGGAGTGTCGTTCTAATTTGATTGGGATTGACATGAATCAGTCAATCCTTAACGTGTATGGTGTGTGTGGGGGAGAAGGGGGTGAACAGGACAAACCCAGCGCAAATGGCCTGTCCTCTCATCCTTTCAGCATGTTTGACTGCACAGGCTAGTCCTGTCGAGATTGGCAGTACCACCCGCCATTCTCTGGCGTATGTGAGGACGGATTAGCATGGAGACTGAGTTAACTCACCTATTTTTACACGGCCCTCGATTGGAGATCTTATCATAAAATAATGATAAACTGATTGCATATCACAATCTCTTAACTTATTACTGTATTGAAACAATCTTTGCTTTATTATTGTTAAATTACAAAAGACTGCTCTTTCTCTCTTTTCCCAAAGTCAAAAGATTAATGAGGGTACTAATCTTGTACATGACGGAGGTAGTGAGATTTTTTTAGTGATCCAGGTGTAAGACTAACAAAGCTTTTAATCCGACTAATCTCACAAGGTGCGACCTACATAATCAAACATCATGTTTTAGAGATACTTTTTTAAATTTACTCAGAAATTCTTCAAATAGACGTGTATGCATCTAATACTTTATTTCCTTCCTTTTGTTATTAATTTCACTAAATATAATGATTTGCTCTCTTCTCCATCGATGTTCTTGTCGATACAAACAAACACAGAATGTATCTATTTCAATGTTCTTGAAATATCATTTTAATTGTTCATTAATTCTTTTTACTTTTCTATTTCCTTTCCTTACTAGGCTACTCTACCCTGTTGGAGCCCTTGCAAAGAGTGTAGCATCCTCTCCATATGTAACAAGTTTGTTTTCTAGGTCTAACCCCATGCCCTGTGTATATAGTATGAAAAATAATAGCCCAAGAACACTATCCTGAGGAACACCAGATACCACATTCCTATGCTCAGTATGGTGCTCATTAACAATAACTCTTTGCAATCTATTACTTAAAAATTCAATAATGATGCTAAGAAATGACCCACCCATGAGAATGATACATCAGGAACAGGCTACTCAGTCTTAACTACTAATAAAATAAAGGCAACAAAGGGCTATTGGGTCTGCCCCAATCTTTTCATCTCCCACTCTACTTCATTTTTAACATTTTCCCTACAATCCTTCCAATCCTAATTCCCCCCTCCCGTCCTCCACCTATCCTATTCCCCTATACTTTACCTGTATGTCCAAACTGGAAAACCAACCTTACTTGTTATAGCGGCAGGGGAGTCATTGTATATTTGGTCCAAGCAGTTACCTAAGTAAATAATAATACAGTTATGAAATAAACAGTTAAATGTAATATACTCACGTAACTATTGTTCCTGTTGATATCATTATACTCAAAACTAAATGACTCGCCCAGCACTGCTTCATGAAACAATCTCGGAAACATGCTTGAACTAATTACGTAGGGTTTATGTCAATGATACTATCGATTACAATTACCTGTCCTCTTATCAAATTACAGTTATAACTACAATTACCGGGGTAAATAAAATACCAAATACAAATATAATTATTGTTACTCTATTTTAATCTTTTTAAATTTCAAACACAAGTATGAATACAAATATCCCATTTGTTACGCAATTTTATTTCTTGTACGTGTCCCCTTGTAATACATAAAGAGAGTGCTGATTGTTGCCAAAAAAAAAGAAGAAAAACAAATTATACATGAGTTTGTTCTCCTTTTAGAATATGTTTTAGCAAAAAATGTCAGTTGTGATATGTAAAAGCTTTTGTATGAATACAAAAGAAACTAATGTTCCAAGATTTAGATATCCTGCAGAGATTAACGTAACAAAGACTTCTCTTTCTATGGATTTCATAGCTAAAATGTTAGTAAATTTCATTCTACTCTGGGGAAAATTATAATGCTTTTAGGAAAACGAATCTGATATACAAAACGCACAATTCAAAAGGAAAAAAAAGAAAAAAGAGGATATGTAAAAAAACGAATCACACAAGAAATATAAACAAATTACCTTCCATTATGTTTTACACTTCTTACCCACCGCTATCCCTACATTAAGGGGTCAGCTGTCTGAAGTGCCCTCTACAATGCCTTCTATCAAAGTCATCCTCTTCCACCAAACCTTTTCTCTTCTCATTATACAGTACTCCACCTTATCTTTCCATCTAATTCACTACCTCTCTCTCTTGATCTTATCCCCTATCAGGTTCCTCCCAAGCCCTCCACACCATCCATTTTCAACACGTCCCCACGCCATCTCAGTTGTGACACTCTCATCATCTACGTAATTTTTACTACACCTGCCACACTTCTTATTTTATAATTTTTTAATCTTTGAAGCACTTCTGGTAGTTGGGTTATTAAGATTCTCCATAAAAACAATGAAGTGACTCAAACATTTCTCCATTGGACTTACCATTACCATATTAGTGATGTTGTACCAACCGTGTGTCACACGATCGTACATAGTTCATTTTGCATATAAATTATGCTTGTATCTTCGCTCTTCCCCCGCACTAAAAGAACCTGAATAAACACGCCTGTTTTTCTCACCGTTAACGGTGTCGGTTTTGAACATGAAATTTCCTGTTGCATTGAGCTTTTGAATATAAAGGAGAGTGTTCTATAATAAAATCTCAGTTGCTTTCATCCTGTCTTTGAGTCATAACCTTCTCTCGGCCCGTCACATTGGTGACCCTGGAAGTCGACTCGCTCCTCCCGCCTTCCACTCCCCCTTGCCCTCCGTCGTTGGTACTATGGCGGACTCTACGGAAGTAAATGCTGCAGCTCCCCCACTGGAACTTGCGTCTTTCGCCAGCGGAGAAGCGTTTTCTTGGTTTCTGAGCGCAGAAGTCCAGTTTCGCATCAAGGGCGTGACTCGCTCAACCACCAAAGCAGATTATGTTCTCGCGGCGATACCCGAGAACACCTTCCCGGAAATATCTGACTGGCTTTGTGAACAAGGAAACACCCCAATAGCGTATGACGCCCTGAAAACATACCTTCTGCAGCAATACTCGCCATCGCCAGTCGCCCGTATAGTAAAGCTTTTTCAGCTCTCGCAACAACCGTTGGGGGACCAAAGGGCTTCGCTTGCCCTCAGGGAAATGACCAGTATCGCTCAACTGCAATGTGCCGCAGACGGCTCTGCTCGTGAGGTGAACCTACTTCGTGCCCTTTGGATACGCCGTTTGCCAAGACCTATACCA
>NC_090725.1:190894982-190907482 GCF_036898095.1 Palaemon carinicauda
ATGATGCTACTCTCTTTGGATCAATTCCATCCTCTGAATGTAGATCTAGGGTTGGTGAATCCCTTAATAGGGATTTAGCTAGAATTAGTGCATGGTGCAAATTATGGGGTATGAAGTTGAATCCTAACAAAACTCAAAGTATGATTGTAAGTAGGTCAAGGACGGTGGCTCCTCAACATCCGGATCTCAGTATTGATAATGTTTCTTTAAATTTGTATGACTCTTTCAAAATTTTAGGTGTGATTCTCGACAGTAAATTTACTTTTGAGAAACATATAAGGTCTGTGTCTTCTTCAATTGCACAAAAAATAGGCTTATTGAGAAAGTCTTTCAAGATTTTCGGTGATCAATCTATTCTGAAGAAGTGTTTTAATTCTTTCATTCTACCTTGTTTTGAGTATTGTTCTCCTGTCTGGTCTTCAGCTGCTGATTCTCATCTTAATTTGTTGGACAGAAACTTACGGTCTATTAAATTTCTTATTCCTGATCTAGATATTAATCTCTGGCACCGTCGTTCAATTAGTTCATTATGCATGTTGCATAAGATTTTTCATAACTCTGACCATCCTTTACATTCAGATCTCCCTGGACAATTCTATCCTGTTCGTAATACTAGGCAGGCAGTTAATTCTAATTGCCAGGACTTCTTCATCACGAGGCTCAATACTACGCAGTACTCTAGAAGTTTTATTCCAGCTGTTACCAAGTTGTGGAATTATCTTCCTAATCGGGTGGTTGAATCAGTAGAACTTCAAAAGTTCAAAGTTGGAGCAAATGCTTTTTTGTTGACCAGGCGGACATGAGTCTTTTTATAGTTTATTTATGGCATATTTGTTTTTGATGTTGTTAATAGTTTATATATGACATGTGTGTTTTGACGTTGTTACTTATTTTAGAATGATTTATTGTTAATTTGTTCTCTTCATTTATTTATTTCGTTATTTCCTTTCCTCACTAGGCAATTTTTCCCTGTTGGAGCCCCTGGGCTTATAGCATCTTGCTTTTCCAACTAGGGTTGTAGCTTGGATAGTAATAATAATAATAACAATTTCGAATAACCATTGAAGTTGAAGTGTTGGAACAATGTTCCAAATACAGAAATATCAATCTTGCTTTTTCAAGTACTAATTCCGTCATAATCATTAATGAAATAACTAGCAGACTTTTGTGTCAAATTTGTAAAAAAAAAAAAAAAAAAAAAAAAAAAAAAGTAATGACGAGGATTATAGGAATATATGATAACAAACAGATTTATGTGGTAAACGAGGGTATAGTGCGCCGAATAGAAGGAACGACCACTTTATTCGCCCTCCCACACAGCAAGAGTCTTGTGTCTACACACGTAATTAAGACTTTGAGTCAAAAGACAATAGAGTTTCTTCAAATAACGATGAAGAAATGTATAATGACAGTGGCCGCCTCATGTCGGACAGTAGGCTCACCAGATAGACTCATAATATGATATTAAATGTTTTAGGATTTTCCACATTTGAGGGCTGGGCTATTCAAAACTTTATAGGATATTACAAAGGCTAAATTGAATGGGGACAGATATGACAATATCAACCCAAAGTTATTAAGTACAGAAAACAACAGAACAGTATCATGGTAATAACAAAACAAAGAGTTCAAGTTAATAATTTGTTCAACTTGCTGTTCGATAAGTTTTATATTAAATATATTCATGATAAATGAAATATAAATATATTTGAAATAGCAAACTACAAGCAATAAAGGCTAATAAATTAAATATCCTTTATAATTAATTTACAAAGTCCATAGAAGGCGAGATTTAAAAAAAGAAGGATAGTATCACTCTCTAGGAGAGAACGAATCAGACATTTCCTTCTTTGTTATGGCTGTTCCTGCCACAAGACAATCCCAGCAACAGACTAGATTTCATACTATTATTGTGGTTTTTGAGCCTTTGATAATTTCAATTTTTGACTATCTAAGTCCTTTGAATATTATGATAATACCACTGTTATATTATGCCCGAAACATGGGTAAATTAAAAATATAATTTGATTCATCTCAAACTCTTTGCTTGTCTAGAGATGTTTATTATATAACGAAGTTCGTCACTCCGCCATGAACTAACTTTTAATCTAATTATCAAATTCATTTAGTTTTGATTATTTTTGGGCTGCATATACTAAGCTGAGACTATATGGGTTAATAATATATTCAAAATTTTGAAGATATGTCATCACAAAACTACTAGACTCCGACAAACTGATATCACCTAGTCAGCAGCTGCGAAAAACGTAGCCCAAAGTACAAATATGCCAATTTAAAAGAAAATAGAGTATTTTTCTCCAAATTCATTTACATTTCTCGTCTGTTGTAACAGGAATTTATGTATGCCAGAAGTTTCGAAAAAAATAAACCTTCACTAAGGAAAATCGCATTCTGGACGAAATATGATACGAGTCCGGTTTCCTATTTTCCTTTATTTCCCCAGGGATTAACACTTTCACATTAGAGAAGAAATCTTTATGAAAATTAACTCTCTCTCTCTCTCTCTCTCTCTCTCTCTCTCTCTCTCTCTCTCTCTCTCTCTCTCTCTCTCTCTCTCATTGTTTATAGGTACATATACACACATATGATTATGTATATATATATATATATATATATATATATATATATATATATATATATATATATATATATATATATATATGTGTGTGTGTGTGTGTGTGTGTATACACACATATATATATATAGTTGTATATATATATATATATATATATATATATATATATATATATATATATATATATATATATATATATATATCTAAATATCTATACATATATGGAGAGGCGGCCAGTTTTGACAAGAAAGCAGCAGAAGAATTCCTCAAGAAGTTTGAGAACGTAATTTCCAGAGAAGGCTACATTCCTCAGCAAGTTTTTAACTACGATGAAACTGGCCTTTTCTGGAAGAAAATGCCCCGCCGTACATATATCAAAGCTGAAGAAAGGAAACTTCCTGGCCATAAACCAATGAATGACAGACTAACGCTCGCATTTTGTGCAAATGCCAGTGGGGACTTAAAAATTAAGCCCCTACTGGTATACCACTCAGAAAATCCTCGTACCTTCAAGGCACAAAATATCACGTAGGAGAGGCTCTCGGTATTTTGGAAGTCTAATGCTAAGGCCTGGGTCACGAAAACCATATTTATTGAGTGGATAAACGTCTGCTTCGGTCCTGCTATCAAGAACTATTTAAAAGAGAACGATCTTCCTCCGAAATGTCTCCTGGTGCTGGACAATGCCCCTGCTCACCCTCCTGGCCTCGAGGACATCATTCATCCTGACTTCTCCTTCATTAAGGTTCTCTATCTGCCACCAAACACTACCCCCCTCTTCCAGCCTATGGACCAGCAAGTGATTGCCAACTTCAAGATGCTTTACACGAAGCATCTGTTCAGAAGATCTTCGAAGTGACTGAAAGCACTCAACTCACCCTCCGTGAATTTTGGAGGGGGCATTTTGACATCGTTCAATGCCTGAAGATGATCGACACAGGTTGGAATGAGGTTTCATGGCGCACCTTGAACTCCTCATGGAAGAAACTGTGGCCAGCTGTTGTAGCAGAACGAGACTTTGAAGGTTTCGATCCCTCAACTGAAGACGAGTCCGTTGATGATCCTGCCCCTGAGGGTGATGTTGAGGAAATAATTTCAATTGGGAGGTCCATGGGGCTTGTTGTCGATGAGGCTGACGTCCATAACCTTATCGAGGAGCACAGGGAGGAGCTTACGACTGAACACTTAAAGGAGTTAGAGGCAATGAAGTTGACGATCATTCAAGAAGAGCACAGCTCTAGTGGAGGCGAGGACGGGGGTTGGGGGGGGGGGGGGAGACTGAAGAAACGACATCGTTAAAAATAAGGGAAGCTCTCGGTTGGTATAAAAACCTTACGAGTTTCATTGAAAAGAAACACCCAGAAAAACTTCACACAAGTCGTCTTTTGCAGAGTGTTAATGATAAGTGTATGAGTCATTTTAGGAATATGTTGAGGAATCATCAGAAACAGGCTTCTTTGGATAGATATTTCTCCAAAAGAGAAATATCAGAAAGCAAATACGATATTAGTGATTCTATCAAAAAGGCTAAAAAAGAGTATTTTTTTAAGTACTAAAAAAAAATCATAAAAAAAGATTTCAAAAGACAAAAATAATAAAAAAAGCATTTTTAATTTTAACTGTTTATTAGTAAGAATAAAATCATTATTAAGTGTACATAACATAATTAGCATTGATACGTTTTTATATCTACCGTCTACTCCCCTCTCTGCCTCCACACACTACCAGCTCAAGTCAAGTCACTCCAAAGGTAAATAAGATCTAATTTTTCCTTTACAGTACTGTGCAGCATATAATTTTCATTTATAATGTAATTTAATTATATACTGTACAGTACTGTATATGTATATTATATATAAGTATACTGTAGTACAGGGCTTACTATACTACTGTATTGTATTTTGTTACATTCTAATTTTCAATGTTTTTACCAGGGGTTTTTCACGTATTAACTATTCTATTGCCCGCCATACGACATTTTCACCATACGATACCAACTCCGGAACGGATTAATGTTGTATGACGGGGGCCTACTGTATATATATATATATATATATATATATATATATATATATATATATATATATATATATATATATATATATATATATATATATATATGCCTACAAAGCCGGTTCAGTGTAGAGTAGATATAGTAGTTTATTAATAATTTTATATTTCAATTGTGCATTAAAGAGATGATACCCAGCCCATAAAATGTTTGGTAAGAAGCCCTACATAGTCTATTTGAAAGTGTTGTAGGATTCATGAGAGATAAGAACAAGGGCTTGGGTAATGACGATGCCGCTTATTTTCTTAGTAGAGACAATTAGCGAAGTAAATTTTTTACTATTAAAACATCGGAACTGCTGGTTGTGTTGGATTATTTACAGTTGGAGTTTACGGTTAGTAGTACTAATGATGATATAAGGAAAGGTATCGTAGCGCATCTTATTCCGGATGGAGTGGACGTTGACTTCAAGTTTTTAGAGGAAGAAATCGACGAAGACTGTGAGGTAGTTAAACTTTGACTGAAACTGGATTTGAAAAAAAATCGAGTTTGGAGATGAACAGAAGCGGCGTGAACATGAACTTAGTATGAAGCAGTTAGAAAATGAACAGCAGAAACGTGATCATGTGTTGGAATTGGCCAGGCTGACGGGTTCCCAATCTCCTATTTCTGGTAATGAAGATTCCTGTATGTTAAGAAAACCTCATGATGATTTGTTTGCTAGGCACTTGGGTGTTACTAAAACCTTTAATAGGGTTAGGAAAAATTTCTATTAGAAAGGTCTGAAAAGAGATGACAAGAAATATTGTAAGAATTGTCACCAATGCCAAATTTCTGGTAAGCCTAATATGGTAATTCCTAAGACTCCCCTTTCTCCCATTCCTTCTTTAGGAGAACCCTTCGAGCATGTAGTCATTGATGTTGTGGGTCCCTTACCTCGTTCGAAAGTAGGGTCTGAGTATGTACTAACTATCATAGACAGGTTAACCAGATATCCCGAGGCTATCCCTCTAAAGTCCCAGAAAGCTAGGGTCATTGCCAAACATTTATCACTTATTTTTCTAGGTTTGGTCTTCCTAAAACCATCCAGTCTGATCGTGGAACTAATTTTTTATCTAAACTATTGCTGCAGCAGTTTAAGAATTTTGGAATTGAGCATAAACCTTCTACTCCATACCATCCAGAGTCACAGGGAGTTGTAGAAAGGTTCCACCAAACTTTGAAGACAATGATTCGGAGGATGTGCAATGAAAAGGTTGGTTTGTGGGAAGAAAATCTTCCTAATTAGACTTGTTAAGAGAAGTTTGGGAAGGTAATGGGCCGAGCGAAGTGAATATTGCTGATCTCATTAATGATGGTAAGGGCAAGCTTTATGAAATGTGGGAAATAGCAAAGAGTAATCTACTGAAGAGTCAAAGTAAGAGGAAGTCTTTGTATGATTTAAAATCTAAGGAAAGAGTCTTTGTTCCTGGTGATAAGGTACTGGTTTTGTCACAGGGAATAAGAGGTTCGTTACAGAATAAGTTTTTGGGACCCTTTGAAGTTCTAAGCAAAGTGAATTATTTGAATTACAATATTAAGCTTCCTGATCGTAATTTGCAATGTCATATTAACATGTTAAAAAGTACTTTGAGCGAGAGAAATCAGTGGTTTTGTCTGTTTCAGAGGAGGTTAATTCGAAATGTGTAACTCCGGAGAAAGAATTTGCTTGGCCGGGTAATAATTCTGTTTTGTTACCTAATGTGTGTAGAAGTCCTATCCTAAGTACTAACCAAATTAATGGATTTGTGACGGTGCCGAGTGAGGGTTGTGAACTCAAAGGCAGGATGCAATCAACTTAGTTGTTTATTAAGGAACACTCTTCTTTATATACAAAACCTGAAGGCAACAGGACATAACCTGTTCGAGAGACAGACAATGTTACAGAGCAAAACGGAGACATGATCATTCAGGTTCTTTTTAGTGCGAGGGAAGAGCGCAGATACAAGCATAATATATACAAAATAATTATGTACAATTGTGTGACACACGGTTGGTACATGGCTCCCCCCCTAAAAATGACATACTGTACATGTTAAATAGGGCGCCCTGATCTAGAGAGGCGAACTGTAGGCGGGTCATCTGGCAGAAGATAAGCAGGTTTTAGACGATCAATGGAGACCCAGTCTTCTTTGCCCCGAATGTTTAGTAGGAATGCTTTCGGACTGCGTCGGATCACAAAGAAATGGCCCATGTAAGGGGGCGTTAGTGGTGGCTTGCTGGTGTCGTTGCGCAGGAAGACGTGCGTTGCAGAGTGCAAGTCCGTTGGTATGTGATGCTTCGCTGGGGGCTTGTAAGTCTGGCGGCACGGAGTAAATTTTCCCACGACGTGACGTATGCGCTGGAGATCGTCGGAGGAGGTTGTAGAAGGAAAAAATTCGGCAGGGACGACCAACGGGTCGCCATACACCATTTCAGCTGCCGAGACGTCGAGGGCGTCTATAGGAGTGGTCCTTAGTCCGAGGAGGACCCAGGGAAGCTGAGTAAACCAGTTGCAATCCTTGCAGCGGGACATCAAAGCTGCTTTGAGGGTGCGATGAAAACGTTCAACCATTCCATTGGCAGCGGGGTTGTAGGCCGTTGTCTGATGTAGGGTGATGCCCAGGAGATTCGCTAACGACGTCCACAATTGAGAGGTGAAAGTGGTTCCCCTGTCAGAAGTAATATGCTCAGAGATACCGAATCTTGAAATCCATCCAGAGAGTAAAGCAGATGTACATGAGGCGGATGTTGCAGTTCCCATGGGAATGGCTTGAGGCCAACGAGTGGAGCGGTCGATGACGGTAAACAGGTAACGATGTCCTTGTGATGTGGGTAGGGGGCCTACAACGTCGACGTGAATGTGTGCGAAACGACGCTGAGGTTGAGGAAAGGTGCCCACTCCTGAATCCTTGTGTCGATGTACTTTGGAAGTTTGGCAAGAAGTACAGGCGCGGACCCAATCCTTAGCATCCTTAGAAATGCCGTGCCAAATGAACTTTGCCTTCAGCAGCTGTGCAGTAGAACGGGCACGAGGGATGAGAAAGGCCGTGAATGAAATCAAACACCTGTCGGCGCATGGGACCAGGAATCCAAGGTTGCGGTCTACCAGTACTGACGTCACAGAGGAGGGTGGTGTTGGAGTCTTCGAGGGGAAAATCTTCCCAACGGAGGGACGTGCAGGATGTCCTACAAGCTTGATACTCTGGATCCTGTCGTTGGGCTTCAGCCAGGGCATTGTAATCCAATCCCAGTTGAACGGCAGCCAGCGTGTTTCTTGACAGGGCATCGGCAACGGGATTCATTTTCCCAGGGACGTATTGAAGGGTGCAATTGTATTCAGCCACGGCGGAGAGATGTCGCCGTTGACGGGCGGACCAGGCGTCAGACTGTCGAGTGAAGGCGTGCACCAGAGGCATGTGGTCTGTGCGAATGACGAAGGGCGTACCTTCTAAAAAATGGCGAAAGTGACGGACAGCCAAGTGCACTGCCAGCAATTCTCGATCGAAGGTAGAATAACCCGATTCTGCCTTGGACAGTTTTCTGCTGAAGAAGGCCAATGGGCGGGGCGAGCCGTTGACCACCTGCTCAAGTACTGCACCAATAGCGACGTCGCTGGCATCGGTGGAGAGAAGGAGAGGGGCGTGTGGGATAGGAAAAGTGAGAGCCGCAGCAGTTGATAAGGCCTTCTTTGCATTGCAGAAGGCTGCTTCTTGAAGGGGACCCCACTTCAGGTCCTTTGGCTTGCCCTTGAGGGAGGCGTAGAGGGGAGCAAGAGTGGCGGCAATGGCTGGCAGAAAACGGTGATAATAGTTGATCATGCCCAAGAATTCCTGCAGAGCTTTGAGGGTCGAGGGTGCGGGGAAGTTCTGAACGGCTGCTACCTTCTCAGGGAGGGGATGGACTCCTTCAGGAGTGATGCGGTGCCCTAAGAACGACACTTCGTTGGCGCCAAAGGTACACTTGTCGTACCGGACTACAAGGCCATTTTATTGCAGGTGGTCGAGCACGATGCGCAGGTGACGGAGGTGTTCCTCTTTTGAGGAGGAGAACACAAGTATGTCGTCCACATAACATACACAGAAAGGGAGGTCCCCTAAGATTCCATCCATTAGACGTTGAAACGTTGCCCCAGCATTACGAAGGCCAAAACAGGAGTAATTGAAGGTGTATGTACCAAACGGAGTGGTGATGGCGGTCTTGGGGATGTCTTCTGGGTTCATAGGCACCTGATAATACCCCTTCAGGAGGTCGAGCGTAGAGAAAACCTTCGCTTTGTGCAGGTAGGAGGTCACGTCGGCAATGTTTGGGAGGGGGTAGTGATCCGGTTCTGTTTGCATGTTCAGGCGCCTGTAATCCCCGCACGGACGGAGGGAGCCGTCTTTCTTCAGAACGATGTGTAAGGGTGACGACTATGGGCTGGAGGCATTTGTTAAAGGCCCATTTCCTCCATTTTGGCGAACGTCTGTTTGGCGGCTGCCAATCGTTCCGGTGCCAGACGTCTGAATTTTGCGAAGACTGGGGGTCCCGTCGTCTTGATATGGTGATAAATACCGTGCTTGGCAGGAACCGTGGGCGTTTGGTGAAGTTCTGGACGGAAAACTTCCGGGTACGACGTAAGGAGGTGGGCGTAGGCATCCGTGGGTGCACTGATGTGGAGAGCGAGGTTAGAGGGGGCGGGTTGAAGAGGTGTCGACAAGTACAAGTCTGCGTTGACCAATCGTCGGTGGGCGACATCGACCAGAAGGTGGAAATGAGAGAGGAAATCCGCACCGAGGATTGGCATTGTGACGTCAGCAACGAGAAACTTCCAATTGAATTTTCCGTTTCCGAACGATAATGTGAGGTTCTCGTAACCGTAGGTGGGTATCGCAGATCCGTTGGCAGCTACCAAGCGGACGTCGGCAGATGTAGACAGACTACGTCGTGCCTTGAAGAGTTTCCTTGGCAAAAGGGAACGACAAGCACCCGTGTCTACCAAAAATCGCATGCCCGTTCCTGCATCCTGTAAAAAGAAAAGATTAGAAACATAGGAGGCCACCGACACAAGCGATGGCCTACTTACACGTTTTTTGGCCACTGACAATCCTTGGCACATTTCTTCGCGGTTGCCCCAAACCTGAAGTGGTAGTAGCAAAACTGCGGCGGATGGGAGGTAGTAAGTGGCTGTAGAAGTCGTTTGTTGGGACGCGAGCGATTGGTGGGTGGTGGGCGGCTTTGTCGCCGCTTCGGCTTGTCACGGGGTAGGCGTGTATGTCCTACGGCATTCATGTCAGCTTCGGTTGACGTTGAAAAGGTATCCTCGTCGTCAGTGGTGGAGGCGTTGATGGAGGTTTTGAAGTGGCTGTCCATAAGGGCGTCGGCTTTGGTCATCAAGTCCTTTATGGGTAAACTATCGACATCGGGTATGGCAGCACGTACAGGTTCGGGTAAACGGCGTATCCACAGGGCACGAAGTAGGTTCACCTCACGAGGAGAGCCGTCTGCGGCAGGTTGAAGGCGAGCGATACTGGTCATTTCCCTGAGGGCAAGCGAAGCCCTTTGGTCCCCTAACGGTTGTTGCGAGAGCTGAAAAAGCTTTGCTATACGGGCGGCTGGCGACGGCGAGTACTGCTGCAGAAGGTATGTTTTGAGGGCGTCATACGCTATTGGGGTGTCTCATTATTCATAAAGCCAGTCGGATATTTCTGGGAAGGTGTCCTCGGGTATTGCCGCGAGAACATAATCCGCTTTGGTGGTTGAGTGAGTCACGCCCCTGATACGAAACTGGACTTCTGCGCGCTGAAACCAAGCAAACGCCTCTCCGCTGGCGAACGGTGAAAGTTTCAATGGGGCGGCCGCAGCGCCAACTGCTGTAGTAGAGTCCGTCATAGTACCAACGATGGAGGGGCGAGGGAGGTGGGGGTGGAAGGCAGTGGAGCGAGTCGACTTCCGGGGTCACCAATGTGACGGTGCCGATTGAGGGTTGTGAACTCAAGGGCAGGATGTAATCAACTGAGTTGTTTACTAAGGAACACTCTTCTTTATATACAAAACCTCAAGGCAACAGGACATAACCTGTTCGAGAGACAGACAATGTTACAGAGCAAAACGGAGACATGATCATTCAGGTTCTTTTTAGTGCGAGGGAAGAGCTCAGATACAAGCATAATATATACAAAATAATTATGTACAATTGTGTGACACACGGTTGGTACAGATTAATGAAAGTGTTAATGAAGTTTCCCGAGACTGTCAGAGATACACCAGGTAGAACCACTTTAGTACAGCATGATGTCGAATTAGAGAGTGAAACGCCAATTAAGCAAGCCCCTTATCGCTTAAATCCTGTTAAGAAAGAATTTGTTGAAAAGGAAATAAACTATTTGCTAACTAATAATTTAATTACACCCAGCAGCAGTTCATGGAGCTCACCAATTGTAGTTGTTGCAAAGGAGAATGGACAAAGTCGATTATGCATTGATTATCGCAAGGTCAACGAAGCAACAAAGGCAGATTCTTTTCCTATTCCACGTGTTGACGATTGCATTGATAAGGTAGGAAATTCAAAGTTCATTACAAAAATTGATCTTCTAAAAGGATATTACCAGGTCCCTTTGGCTAATCGAGCAAAAGAGGTATCGGCGTTTGTGACAGCTGATGGTTTGTATCAATTCGAAGTGATGCCCTTTGGCATGCGGAACGCCGCTGCCACTTTTCAACGATTAATGGCCATGGTTACTCGGAGAATAGAAAATTGTATTGTTTATATTGATGATATCATCGTTTATTCTAATGACTTTGAAACCATTCTGGTGATTTTGGAGGAATTGTTAACTGCTCTGTCCAATGCTGGTTTGGTGATTAATCCCAGTAAATCTGTCGTTTGTGAAGCTACTGTAACCTCTTTGGGTCATGTAGTTGGGAAAGGTGAAGTACTTCCTAAAGAGGTTAATGTTGCAAAGATTAAAGAATTCCCTGTACCTCCAGCAAAGAGAGAATTGCAGAGATTCTTGGGAATGGCTGGTTACTACAGCCGTTTCGTTGCTAATTATTCAGATGTTGTTGCACCTTTAACCAACTTCTTGAGAAAGCATTCCAAATTTTTGTGGGATGACAAATGTAAAGTCATTTGAAATAGTTAAATGTGTATTGACTTCTTGTCCTGTTCTCAGGGCACCAAACTTTGAACTTCCTTTTAGCCTTGTGGTAGATGCCTCGGATCAAGGGGTAGGTTCTGTTCTGCTGCAGGTGTGTGAGGATGGAGTAAGTCATCCAATTTCATATTTTTCTAAAAAGTTAAATAAGCATCAGGTTAAGTATTCAGTGATAGAAAAAGAGGCTCTTGCTCTTATATTAGCTCTTCTGCATTTCAAAGCATATATTAGTGCTCAGAGTGGTAAAGTTATAGTATATACAGATCACAATCCACTGAAATATATCCAGCAGTTCAATAATAAAAATTGTAGACTTACCCGCTGGGCAATGTTTTTGCAGGATTATAATTTGGAAGTTATTCACATTCCTGGCAAAGATAACAATATACCAGATGCCCTGTCTAGAGCGTAATGATGTTATTCCGCATGTTTGCTTTGTATATGTAATTAATCTGCTTGCTTTTCTATTGGAAATTTTGTAAGGTTCCCTCTGTTTTATTTAGTCTGTAGAACGTATACTTTACTTGACTATTGTAAAGGAATTATTGTGTACAACTTTATTTTTCTTTGCGGAAATAAGGTTTGGAAAGAAATCTGCAGGTTATATTGCTACTAATGTTATTTTGCTTGCTAGCATTCACTTTACATAAAATCAATGTGATTTTTTATTAAGGGTGGGGGTGTTACGATCCCGTGATAGTTTGTAGGAAATAGTTCTTTCCAAAACTACTGCTTTGGG
>NC_090725.1:190919982-190922482 GCF_036898095.1 Palaemon carinicauda
GCGTGTTTGCTACGGAGGAGGGGACAAACCTGAAGCAAAACTCCTTCCATCTGTGGGAGTGGGAGACATCTGCAGAGAGGTCATGGAGTTTGCCTATCCTTTTGGCCGAGGCTAGGGCGAGAAGGAACACCGTCTTTAAGGTAAGTTCCCTGTCAATAATTTCTTTAGGGAGTCGAGGACTGGTAATATCCAATGAGGGGGCACAGAGGGTCCTTGGCGGGCAGGACTGGTCAAACGCTTTCATCAGCATCGAGAGGTGCATGGAGAAGCTCAGGTTCAAGCCCTTTTTAGGAGGAAGACCTGGCCCGGGCCCGCACGGAGTGCCTTCGCTGCTGGTACTGACATGCCCCGATCGAGTCGAAGATGTATAAAAAGCTCAGCAATGACCGGTATTGAAACTTTGAGGGGCTAAATGCTCTCTAACCTGGTAAATGGCCCTGGATGATTGCATTAGATTTAAGGTTATCCTTCCTTAGTAAGCGCTTACTAGCCTTCTTGTGTGAACGGAGAGGTTTTGGTGGTTTTTGTGGAACTTCTGAAGTGGGGCTGCCTTAGCAGGCCTTGTCTTAGAAGCAGGAGCCACGGAGGCTCCATTGCCAAGGATCTCAGGTCCGTGAACTACTCTTTTCCCGGCCACTATGGAGCTATTAGGGTCAATTATGCTTGCTCTGCCTCCAAAAGCCGGTTCAGGGTATGCCGAAGAAGGGCGAATGGGGGAAAGGCGTACACGTTGAGTCCATCCCATAGATGTTAGTAGACGTCTTCCGAAGCTGCTGCTGGGTCTGGGACTGGGGAGCAAAAAAAAAACGGTAGTTTTATGTTCAGATGTGTTGCGAAGAGGTCCAGGCATGGAGATCCCTACCTTTCTATCACTGCCTAGTCTACCTCTTGCTGAACAACCCTTCTCCAGGTAATACTTGTCCTTTCCTGCTGAGGCTGTCTGCGACCACATTCCGTTTCCCTGGGATGTATCGGGCCGTCAGAGAGATGGCATTGTCCTCAGCCCAGGATGAGATGTCTGCTGCCAGGTCGTGAATCTGACAGGATTGTAGGCTGCCCTGCTTCTTGACATATACGACGATGGAAGCATTGTCGCTCATCAGGGTGACCTTTCTCCCGACTAAATAGTTCCCCAGGATGCCCAAAGCCTTCTGAACTGCCAGAAGTTCGAGTTCGTTTATGTGAAGGGTATTCTCTTTCGAGGAACAATGGCCCTCAGCCATTCTGTCCAAAAGGTGGCTCCCATCCCTTCCTGGATGCGTCCGTGAACAGAAGCAGTCTGGAGGAGGATCCAGCAGTGAGACCCCTGCTTGGTTGTTCATTGGGTTCAGCCACCACTGGAGAGACTCCCTGGTTGACTTTAGTGACAGGGACTGTCTTGCCAGGGCCTGTACCTCTTTCAGGTCCTAGCATCAGTCTTCCCTTGAGAATGAGTTTCTCCAACGACACCAGGTGGCCTACCAGTCTCTGCCACTTCTTTAGCAGTGCCGGATTCGTCAGAGAGGCCTTTGCTTGCATGGGGCAAATTTCCATTCCCAGGTACACCGTTCTCGTGTTTGGGGAGGGTTTCAACTTCTCTCAGTTCAACTTCAACCCCGTTCTGCACAGAAGCGCACTAATTTGTCCGTTTGCTCCGACAAATACTCCCTAGACTCTGAGAGGATCAACCAGTCGTCGAGATATCTCATCAGTCTTATCCCTCTCTTGTGGGCCCACTCCGAGACCAGGAAAAAAACTCTTTTAAAGACCGGAGGCGTCGCCGACAGGCCAAGGCTGAGGGTGCGGAACTAGAAGACTTCTTCTACCCACTTTGAACTTTAGGAAACTTCCCGCTGGACGGATGTACTAGGATTTGAAGATATGCATCCTTTAGAACCAGGGATAGCATGAGGTACCCTTCCCTGATGGCTGCTAGGACCGGTCCTGGCCATTTCCATTTTGAACGTGGTCTTAGCAACGAAACGGCTGAGAGCTGAAAGGTCTATGACTGAGACTCTGAGACGATCAACCAGTAGTCGAGATATCTCATCAGTCTTATCCCTCTCTTGTGGGCCCACTCCGAGACAAGGAAAAAAACTCTTTTAAAGACCGGAGGCATCGCCGACAGGCCAAGGCTGAGGGTGCGGAACTAGAAGATTTCTTCTACCCACCTTTGAACTTTAGGAACTTCCCGCTGGACGGATGTACTGGGATTTGAAGATATGCATCCTTTAGAACCAGGGATAGCAATGCGGTACCCTTCCCTGATGGCTGCTAGGACCGTCCTGGCACCTGAGGCCTTCTTCACCATGAACTGGCAGCTGAAGAAGCCTGGCTGTTCGGGGGGGTGTCGCCTTGATGGTCCTTTTGTAGAGAAAGTCCTGAACTTCCCCCTCTAAGGCTCTCCGCTGTGTTTCTTTCTTGGGGGTGTAGTGGGGAGACCTAGAGTCCCGGAACCAAAGGAGTTGTGGGGCCCTTAAAGGGATGCGATAGCTGTCCCTCAACACTTGAACCGTCCACT
>NC_090725.1:190927482-190947482 GCF_036898095.1 Palaemon carinicauda
CTGTCAGGATCCGCTCTGCGAATAAAATATGTCATTTTCGCTCTGAGTTGATTCAGAGATAAATTTGAGCCTGATGTTTCTCCCCTGAATAGTTGACTACCCTTGAAGTCTGAAGTTCTACGAAGATAGACCTTTAGGCATTCTACTGGACATAGAGATGCATCTTCTTTCAGAGGGCAGATTCTCCAGGGACCCCACCTGTTGGTGGGTAACTCATTCTTGGCGAGAAACGTAGGATCCGGAAACAGGTTCAGCTCCCCCCCATCCAGGAACTGAACACGACCTGCCTCTCTCGAGAGGGCTACGATCTCACTAACCCTGGCCCCGGACGCGAGTGCAAATAGGAAAATAACTTTTTGCGTTAAATCCTTTAACGCACATTCTTCATTGCTCAACAGGGAGGCGAAATGAAGAACTTTGTCTAAAGACCATGAAATGGGCTTTGGAGGTGCTGAAGGTCTGAGCCTAGCGCAGGCTTTCGGAACTTTATTAAAGATCTCGTTACCTAGGTCGATCTGGAAGGCAAATAAAATGGGTCTCATCAAAGCCGATTTACATACTGAAATCGTGTTACCTGCCAATCCTTGGCCATGGAGGTGGATGAAGAAAGATAAGCAGAAGTCTGTTGAGATCTCCTGCGGATTCTTTGCCTTTACAAAGGCCACCCACTTTCTCCAAGATGACTCATATTGCCTTCTAGTCGATTTGCACTTGTATTCCTCTAGGAAGTCTATGCTAGCTCTCGAAATCCCGAAACGCTTTCTCACCGCTAGGGCGAGAAAATCATGAGCTGCAGGGTCTGGGTTTTCTGTAATGAAGCGCAGACAGTCGACTTCTGGACTCGCTGGGTCAGAACTGGATGTGGTAGCGGCACGAACTTCATCTGTAGTTCCAACGCCAAGGGGAACCACATACTGTTCGCCCACTTGTGGGCCACTATTGCCGCTACCCCCTTGAAGGATCTCAGTTTGTTGAGGACCCTCAACAGAAGGTTGTGAGGAGGGAACAGATAAATCCTGGACCACCTGTTCCAGTCGAGGGACATTGCGTCCACTGCTTCCGCTAAGGGGTCCTCGTACGGGGACACGTACAGGGGCAACTTCTTGTTGTCTTTCGTCGCAAAGAGGTCTATTTGCAGTTCTGGGACTTGATTCAGAATGAAGGAAAATGATCCTGCGTCTAAGGACCATTCCGACTCTATCGGTGTGAACCTGGATAGAGCGTTCCGCTGTCACAATTGCGGACTCCTTGAAGGTGAACTGCCGACAGGTACCACTTCTTCTTTTCTGCCAATCGGAAAAATGGCTAACATCACTTGGTTGAGAGGTGGTGACCTCGACCCTTGTCGATTCAAGCATCTCACAACCACCTCGCTGTCTGTCACCAATCTTATGTGGATCGAGTGACGCGGGGAGACTTTCTTTAAGGTAAGGAGCACTGCCATAGCTTCTAGAAAGTTTATATGAAAGGTCCTGAATAGCTTGGACCAAGTCCCCTGGACTTTTTTTCCGATGAGAGTGACCTCCCCATCCCTCCTTTGAGGCGTCTGAGTGAATCGTCATCGACGGGGGAGGTGGCTGAAGAAGAACCGACTTCTTTAGATGTCTGGCTTGGGACCAAGGTCTGAGAAGAGTATGTAGCCGAGGCGGCACTGGTCTTCTCAGGTCTCTTCGCGCGTTTGATGCATACCTTCTCCCAAACTCCGGTTGCATCCTTTAGCTGTGCTCTTAGCACTGGGTCTGTCACTGAAGCAAACTGGAGAGAGCCTAGTACCCTCTCCTGTTCGCGTCTTGATATCCTTTTGGAATCTAGAAGTCTCTTGACAGAGCCCGCTATCTCCTTCCTTTTCTTCATTGGGATGGAGAAACTGTGTGACAAAAGGTCCCAGTGGATTCCCAGCCACTGGAACTTTTGGGATGGAGAAAGTCGAGACTTTTTCTTGTTGATCTTGAAGCCTAGGTACTCTAGGAACTGGATCACCTGACTGGAAGCTTGTAAGCATTCGGTCTCGGATGCTGCCCACACCAGCCAGTCGTCCAGGTAGGCTACTACCTGAATTCCCTTTAGGCGTAATTGTTTGAGAGCTGCGCTCGCAAGCTTCGTGAAAATCCTTGGGGCTATGTTTAGCCCGAATGGCATGGCTCTGAAGGCGTACAGTTTCCGTTGTAGCCTGAACCCTAGGTAGGGGGAGAGTCGACGGCTGATTGGGATGTGCCAATAGGCGTCTGACAAGTCTATAGAGACTGAGTATGCCCTCTTGGGCAGTAAGGTCCTTATGTGTTGCAGTGTTAGCATCTTGAATTTGCAATTCACTATGAACTTGTTGAGTGGTGACAAGTCCAGAATGACTCTGAGCTTTTCCGAGTCTTTCTTGGGAACACAAAACAGCCTCCCTTGGAATTTGATGGACTTCACCTTTCGGATCACATTTTTCTCCAACAGTTCTTGAACGTACTCCTCCAAAATGGGGGTGGAGTGTTGGAAAAACCGAAGGCATGGGGGTGGAGTGCTGTACCAGCTCCAACCCAGTCCATTCTTGAGTAGGCTTTGGGCCCAGGGATCGAAGGTCCAGCGATCCCAAAATTTCATTAGTCTCCCTCCTACCGGTATCGTTTCACTTGGACTGCCGTCCTGAGGTCTTGCCTCCCTGACCACGACCACCTCTGAATCCCCTTCCCCTTGAGGGGCGCCTAGACGAGCCTCTGGCTGCTCCTCTAGGCTTTGCACGAAAGGAAGAAGACTGTCCTTCGAACGTTGGGGTGAATGTGGTTGACTGACCTGGCACAGCCTGGGGTACCCACTGAAAAGTAGTCGGGGTTTGTGCCACCATCTGGGGCACTGGAGGCAAAGGCAATTGCAGTTGCTGTTGCTGTCTATAAGGCTTGGCTGGCCGAGACGGTAGCCTAGTCCTCATATTCTTCCTCTTTGGTTGAGGACCCTCATCCGGGGAAGATTTTCTTTTGATAGCCAGGCCCCACTTCTGGAGAAGGTTTCTATTCTCCACGGCGGCCTTATCAACAACCTCTTTGACCACATCGGTAGGGAAAAGGTCTTTTCCCCAAATGTTGGAGGATATTAACTTCCTTGGCTCGTGTCTCACCGAAGCCCCGGTGAACACGAACTCCCTGCAAGCTCTCCTTGCCTTGACGAAGCCATAAAGGTCCTTCGTCACTGTGGCTAGGTGAGACTTAGCCACAACCATGAACATTTCATGGACCTTAGGGTCACTTGCCATCGTCTCAAGAGTAGTCTGATGAGACATTGAGGCAGCCAGTCTTTCTTTTGTCTCGAACTCTCTTCGTAAAAGAAATTCGGACAACTTGGGGAGGTCCTCGCCGAATTGCCGTCCGGCAATATCAGCCTCCAACTTTCCCACTGAGAATGTCAGATGGACATCCTTCCAGTCCTTGTGGTCCATAGGCAGAGCCAGCGACAAGGGTTTACACTCCTCCAGGGAGGGGCAAGGCTTGCCGGCCTCGATTGCCTTTAGGACAGCCGCAAACCCTTTTTGTAAAAAGGGGAAGGCTCTATCAGAAGAGGACACAAAAGAAGGGAGCTTCTTGCTCAATGCTGCTACCTTCGAATTCGAGAAGCCCCTCTCTTTCATCGAGGATGAAAGTAGGGCTTGAGCCTTAGCATGGTCCATAATAATGACCTCTTTCGGCTCTGTCTCCTCCCTTGAAGCTGGTTCTTTTCTCAGCCGGACATAGCAGTCCGGATATGATGCCTTGCTGGGCCAGAATTCTACCTCCTCTAGGAGAACTGAACCCAGCTTATCCGAAATGACGATCTTACCCGTCGTCATTGGCATGTGCTCAGCATACCTCCATGGGTTAGCATCTGAGCATATGGGAAGGTCTTTCACATTGAGCCTTTTCCGGGGCCCATGTGATTCTGCTAGGGACTGCATACGCAGTTCCATTGCAGCCGCCTTCTCCTGATTCTCCTTCTGCATTTGTTGGATCATTCCAACAATCGAAGAGAGGGCCTGTCCCAGTTCTACTGGGAGACCAGCGGATGTTGAGGGGATGGGCTCCGGCATCTGAACCGGAGTAGCCGACACCTCGTCGACCCCATCCTCTGCGACATCCGGGGTTTGAACTTGATCCTGACCTTCTGCCAGGAGGTCTTCTTCCAAACCTTCGTCCACATCAGACATCCTGTCACACAACTGGATGTCTTGCATCGCATCTGCGACTTCCTCGTCCACCTGGACTAGGTCTTGGGGGGTCTCCTCTTGAGGCTGGGGAATCACTGCTTCAGCTGATGCCTGGGGAAAAAGATACGCCCTCATCTTCTCACTAGGAAGATAAGGGCCAGAGGTGTTCTTCTTGAAGCCCCTTACCCAAGTACGGAGCTTTTCCCTAGCTATATCCCTTGATTCCGCCGTTCTAGGGGAATCAAAAGCCTCAGTAATCAGGTTAGTGCATACAGTACATACCTGAGGGTCCCAATACTGGAGATCATCCTTGGAGACAGCGCATGCTGCGTGTCTCCTACAACACTCATGTCCGCAGAGGTTCCTGCTACGGACATTGCAGAAAACATTTCCGCACTTCGGAGGGTCCTCCTGTAAAGAGAAAAAATTTCCATGAGTATCAAGTGAACTATGTATCACTAGATATGCATAGTATAGCATAACAATTCATAAAGGAAAGACACACACTTGTGTTTCCCTCACAACCCATTGTTGCAGCTTTCCAGATAATAAAATCAAAATTGGTTTATCTCTACTAGAGTAACCAATGCAAGGTTTCCAGAGGAAACAGGTGGAGCTCACACCTAGGCAATGATTTTAAAATCCTGGATAATAGACGGGGAAGACTCTGCTTCCTGTCTGAGGGCAACAGCAAAGGGCTGTGCAAGAAAACACAATAGTGTTAGAAGATACAGTGCTGTACCTAAACTTTTACTATAGTTTTCTTCTTACTGTATATGCTATACAGAAGAATACTAGTACAGTATAGGAGAATGTGTGCCGGCCTGCCTTTGCCGGCCGGCACACACCACAATTAGCTTTAAAGTATACTACTTAACAGCTATAGGGCGGCAGCCTTCTGGTTCAAATGCCTGTGCCGGCGGCAGTAGCTGCCGGCCAGCAACAGCCAGTGTTGGCCGGCAATGACTGCCGGCCAGTAACTACACAAGGTAGTACCTAGCTGCCGGCCACACTCTTGGTGACCGGCAGACAAGGACTGACATAAGCCGGCCGGCAAAGGTACAAGACCGATGCCAGCCGGCAGCAAAAGAACCAGAAGACTACACCTGCCCGGCTGTCTGCCTCATAGGCCGGCAGCCGGGACAGGTACAGCACTAGAAGAAAATAGAATGGATGCCGGGATAAGAGTGTACACGACCCCCCAAGCCCGGCAACCGAAAGAGTGCATATAAGGAAGGGGAGAAACTTAATTCAGGCTTCCTTGACCAATGCCGTCCGGCTCTGTCGGCAGGCATGGATGAGGGACCAAGAGAGGTCCGGGCAGCACTCGAAAACATAAGACCCTTGCCGGCCAGCATCTCAGCCGGCCGGCAATGGCCTTAGTCAATTCCATATCCCAACCTATACTAGGTCCAGAAGTAGAATGACGTACAGTACAGTAATACCCCTGCCAGCCAGCTCTGCCGGCCGGCAAGGTACAGTACAGTAATGGCAAGGCCATTACGGAGATAGAGGGGGAAGGGACAAAAGGGTCCTGCCAACCTTGCTTTAGTGACAGATCACCCGCAGCCAAGAACTCTGTCTTAGCCTAAGGGAGATCTAAGGGAAAGGGCCAGCAATACTTGCCAGCTTCCCAAAGCACCAAAGCAAGGAAGGCGTTGCTATTCCCAAGGGAAGATTTTATCCTCCCCAAGAACAGCAACAGGACTTAGTCTGGTCGATCACAAAAGGAGGAATCATACTACAGAAACCTTCGATAGTGACCTAAGGGAGCTAAGCTCCCTTTATAAGTGTTAGGTCAGCGAGGGGAACTCTGCCCCAAGCCAGACAACACGGACTCAGACTAAAAAACTCTGTTGTTCTGTCCCTCTTTGAACCAGACTCTGCTGGAACAGGAAGGTACAGTAACACCCTAGTATAGTTTTATCGAAAATAAATTCGGAAAAAACCACTTAGGGATAAGCCCAAGGCTTAAACAGAGGGAAAGGGATTGCATACCTTCTCCGAAGAAAAGAAAGCAACCGGGGAGAATAATAAAGTATACTAAGGCTCCATAAGCAATTAACCTAGGCACCAAGAGAATCGATTACCTAATTCACCGAAACTCTCACGTATACAATCTTGGAAATATTCCACACAGTCTAAAATGTATAAAATATAGCCTAAAGCTTTAATAAACTTTTAATTACATTCGGAAAAACCAAAATCATGCATTAAGTACTAGGACCAAACGACTAGGCTACATGGCCTAGCGTAGGCCAGAATGGCGAATACTTCGCCAAATAATACTAAGCACGAAAGGAAATCCTATGTAAAGCTAAATAGCTAAAATTTATTAAGCAAAACAACCAGGAATGTCACTCTGACTAACTAATTTATACCTAGCGAGTGACAGTGTCCAGGACACCTCTGGTAGGCTACGGCTCTTGTATCAAAGATTAATCCTATTAATCACTCAAAATTTTACCAAGAGCCTACATTTATACATAACAGACACTATACTCAACTTATCCGAGGCCAACGAAGACGGAGAAGCCATGAAAAGTCGAATAAATCCAAGATTTGCGAGAAAAACAGGAAAAAACACCGAGTTGTTAAGCTACGCAAAAAGGAATACAGATGGCGCCAGGATTGGCGCCAGGCACGCATACGAATCGGGGGATTGGGAGGCCTTGGGAGCGGCTCCCCCCTTTTTCTTCCCGAATTCGTATCTCGTCAATCTCCCTCCTACGAGACGAATCTCTATTTAGGTAGTAGATTGCCATGTGACGTGTCTAGAATACGTCCTCTGATATGTCGTGATATCCCTTTCACGAGGGATACTCGCTCCAGGAGTTAGAATTCTGGTACCTTAAGGTAAATTCTCTGGGAATATCGCCGTAGTTGTAATATACCCTAGGAAGCTACCCTATAGGAACTTCCATCAGGACGACATGGCTTGAGCCCAAAAATATATATATATATATATATATATATATATATATATATATATATATATATATATATATATATATATATATATACTGTATATAAAGTATATATATATATATATATATATATATATATATATATATATATATATATATATATATATATATATATATTTATATATATACATATATATGTTTATATATCTATATATACATATATATATAGTATATATATATATATATATATATATATATATATATATATATATATATATATATATATATATATATATATATGTATACATATACTGTATATATATATATATATATATATATGTGTGTGTGTGTGTGTTTGCGTGTGCGTATGGTATATGCTTACACACGCACACACACCTATATATATATATATATATATATATATATATATATATATATATATATATATATATATATATATATATATATATATATATCTGAGATATAACATGGAAAATAGCCCAGGGAGGGAAGGAAATTAGGAAATAAATAGAAAAAAATATAACGAACAATTTATATAGAATTTTTATAGAACACTAATCACATTGCATTGAAATAGATCTTTCATAAATAAACTATAGAGAAAGACTTCAGACAACGTGTTCAAAAAAAAAAAAAAAAAAAAAAAAAAAAAAAAAAAAAAAAAAAACTTTCGCTGTAATTCTGAAATTTTTAAGTCCACCGATTCAAATGGATGAATATGCAGATCATTTCTCAACCTGATAATTGTTGGAATATTGCCTGTTCTTGAGCCTTATGATGAAGAGACCATGGGTATTATTGTTAGCTACAAACCTAGTAATGCGAGCTAGATGGCACTGTTTTAGAAGATCTTAATGCAAAGTATAGTCAAAATTATTAAAAAAATCTTATACAACATGCATAAAGAACTAACTAAATAACTTTGCATGCGATAAATATCTAGATCAGAGAGGAGATATATGATAGACTGAAAGTTCTTGTCCTAAAAAATCACATGAGACTCAAAAGCTGAAGACCAGACATGAGAATAATTCTCGAAAAAGGTAAAAATTAAGGATTAAAACTTCATCAGAATTGATAGATCACCAAATATCTTGAAAGACTTGCTCAAAGAAGAAACCGATTTAATGTGTTACTCAAAAGTAAAATAGGTATCAAGTATCACTTTTGAAATTTTGAAGGATGCATATATAGTTGAAGAAACATTATCAATGTTGAGATCGGGATGTTGAGGAGCCACTGTCGTTGATCTAAACTGTTAAAATTTTTCCGCAAAAAAAAAAAAAAAAAGACGATAAAAATCCTGGAATAAATGTTGCCATGCATTTACCCTTGTAAGAAACGGATATATTGTCGTAAAGGAGTGATATTACGGTTACCAACCCGTAAAAGATAATAACATAGTGGAGTAAAAATTACGGTCGCCTTTATTTTAATGAAATGTGCCTGTGACTATATTTTTTCAGACAATTTCTGATTAAAATTACATTTTGTTAACAGTGTGCTTAAAATCATACTTTGAATTTTGTTAGGTTCCAACTTATGCCCTGTAATGCGCACCATGCACTAATGTTAACTAGATCTCTTTTAAGGGATTCAGCAACCCCAGATCAAAATTCATAAGATGGAATTGATAGAGAGAGCTGCATTATCTGAATATGCTACGAAATTGCTTTATGAGCCAAACCATATATCATGCTTATATAATATGGAAAGTAATGGGCCAAGAACACTACTGTGAGGAACATCAGACATCACATTCCTATCCTCAGTATCAGGTCCATCAACAACAACCCTTTGCAACCTATTACTCAAAAATTCAATAATGATGATAAAAAAGACACTCACTCTCAACTCTTTTAGTTTGAAGACAAGGGCCTCATGATTAATATAGTCATACAGAAGCACTAAAATGAAGGCCAATAGTATGAATTCTCTGAATCTAATCAAGGGCTTTCTGTACAAGACGAGATTGTAAGGACATCACATTGTGACGGTGGTAGGAAAAGGTTGTGACTCAAAGGCAGGATGCAAGCAACTGAGTTAGTTTATTGTAGAACACTCTCTTTTATATACAAAATCTCAAAGCAACAAGAACTTTCATGTTCAATAATTGACACTGTTACAGAGGAGAATAGCAGACATGTTTATTCTTGTTCTTTTTAGTGCGAAGGGAGAGCGAAGATACAAGCACAAAATGAACTATGTGTGACACACGGTTGGTACATGGCTCCCCCTCTAAAAATGACATACTGAACATGTTAAATAGGGCGCTCTGAATCTGGAGAGGTAGTAGTAAAAACTGCGCCGATTAGCGGCAGTGAGTGGCTGTAGAAGTTGGTTGGGGCGCGACCGAGTGGTGGATGATGAGTGGCTAGGTTGCCGCTCCGGCTCGTCACAGGATAGGCGAGTGTGTCCTACAGCATTCATAGGCGTGTGTGTCCTATGCCATTCATAGGCCTACGGCATTCATAGGCGTGTGTGTCCTACGGATTTCATAGGCGTGTGTGTCCTACGGCATTCACGTCAGCTTCGGTTGAAGTTGAATTGGTGTCCTCTACGTCACGAGTGGAGGCGTTGATGGAGGTTTTGAAGGTCATGAAGTGGGTTCACATCACGAGGAGAGCCATCTGCGGCAGGTTGCAGGCGAGTAATACTGGTCATTTTCCCGAGGGTGAGCGAAACCCTTTGGTCCCCCAAGGGTTGTTGAGAGAGCTGAAAAAGCGTTGCTATACGGGCTGGCGACGGTGAGTACTTTTTTTGACACATTTGGATAATTTATAAAGCGATAGACTTTTCTGATAATTTCTACAGTCATGCTATAATAGACAGGGAACAAATAGCGCAATCTTTATATTCAACTTGGTTTCAATTGGAAAAGTCGCCTTAATTTTACAGAAAAAAATAAAGCATTTCATAACCAAAAAAACTATCTATAAAATTTTTCAGAAATGTATGGAACATTTGATTTTAATTTACACAGCATATCAAACATTCCATCTCCCATTTTTAATTCAGCTAAAAACAGTTTTTCTTGCAATCAGTTCATAACTGCTATTTCACATGTATTTATACAAACATCTCTGAATTCTTTGGGCACATGTATTTGATATTGGATAACCATGTGATATATACCATGTTTTAGCTAAAATCTTACAATTTATTAAAATAAATTTTGGAAATATTTTCCGTCTCTTATTTTGAAAAATACCAGCCATCTTGGTAATCTTATCTTCCAAAAAAGACCACTTTAAATCAACACTTTTCTGATAGCTATTAGCATGGTAAACTCCTAATATTTTACTCGAATCCCGAAGGAACTGGTAACCATTAATTGGCCATACTGTTCTGTTTTTCTAACATCCTATACCTAAAATGGAAGTCATACCTTTATTAAAAATTGCACCAGACGCTTCTTCATAATTGTTGATTACATTTATAAATTCTATAAGACCTTCGTCAAGCATTTCAATAATAACAGAAAAATCAGCATAAACAAAAACAGAGAAATTCAGTTAATTAGGTAATTTTATGGAAGATTTTGAAAGCTGCCATTTTATCGTTCTGTATAAAGGTTCTTGGTACACAGAAAATAAAATCGTGGGTAAGGGGCATCCCTGCTGCACAGATATTTTAATTAAAAAAAGGATCAGGGGGGTTCCAGTTTATACTTATATCACTATCAGCATCTTTACAAAACATTTGTATCAATCTGATAAAATTATTGTCGAAACCAAATTTTTCTAATATTGCATAAAATAGTTCATGATCTACACGATCAAAAGCTTTTGACAAGTCTAAGTTTATCAAAACTGCCTCCTTGTTATTTTCATTTGTGTAAACCATAATATCCCCCATTAAGACGTTTAAATTGATTATCGACCTATTTTCAAGACAGCTAAACTGCTCAGAGGATATTATCAGATTTTATGTATTTTTGTTATGTAATTTTGTTAGTAATTATCTTATCTATGATTATAAAATCTACATTTAGCAATGTTATCGGTCTTCAATTAGTAATGTGATATAAGTCTACTCCTTTCGGTGTGACAGTAATTATTCTTTTATATAGTTTTACAGTGGTCTTATTTTCCAATACAAATTTCCTTTCGCTTACAAAATCTTGCTTTATACCTTTATAAAAGTTCTTATACTAGGAAACCTTCTATTCCAGGACTTTCCTCATTCCACGAAGGGCTGCAAATACTTCAGATTCTGTCACGTCTTCTGTTAATATATCTTTTTCATTTTCGTTTAGAACACTATTGATTAAATTAGGAAACATTTGTTGACTATGTTTATCACAAATTTTCTTTTTTAAGAGGTTGTCATGTAGTCTTTTACGTACATAATAATTGCATTGTGATTGACAATTTCGCTACCCTTTTTTCTCCTAATCTTATTCCGAAAAGTTTTAGTATTTTTTTCCTTCACTAGCAGATAGACTGACACTTATTCTCCTTTTAATTTGTCATCAACTTTAGCTCTTATTTTTATTCCTTCACATATATCATCTTGAATACTATTCATTTTAAGTTTTAAAAAATTCACTAATGATATTTTCTCTGCATTTAAGGTCGATTTCCCAATCTCCTCTTTTAACTAATTATTCAGTAAATTAAGTAGTCCTTATCTGTCCCGATTAATTTGCTTTGAATAACTCAAAAAAATAGGATTTTAGTTGTTCTTTTGTAAAATCCCACCGGCATTCAATATTTTTAAATTTCCCTTTCTTATTTCTAATCTCAGACCAAGCCATTATGAAATTTTCTTTAACTAAATCGTTATTCAAAATATTACAATCGAGTTTCCAATACCCTTTACCTAATGACATAACATTTCCTAATTTTATTGTTAGTTGGATTATGGAATGGTCAGACTAGCTTAAAGGTATATTCCGCTTAACACTTATATGATTTTGCAAATCTTTGACATAAAATTTATCTAACCTTGAGCCATAACTTCCCTACATTATGTATATTCTACATGGTGGTTTAGGAGAAACCAAGCGTCTTTCAATTTCAAATTATTTTTAAGGCACACAAGAGATTTAGATAAAAGGTAACTATCTGAATTTGAACAATCCTTTATACTAGTAATGGAGCTCTAATCTCCACCCAATATAATGTTACTTATATTATTTCGCAAGAAATATATAATACATCTATAAAAGAGCTGTTCTCTTTCTTTCTTTTTGCTACTTCCAGCAGATGCGTAGACATCGGGTAACTAAACGTGAACCTTTGAACAAACACAATTGACACTCATTAAATGACCATTTATATAATTTTCTACATTCATGAAATCCACATTTGAGAAATTTCGTATAAATATAGCAAGTCCCCCTTAAAGGTATTAGTATAATTTATCGACACCTTACAAAATCTTCTATATAGGCTACTCTAGTTTCCTTCAATTTTTGTATTGTGTTCTTGAATAAAAATTATATCTAGTTTGTATAAATACATTAGATTTATTAATTTGATTTGCTTGTCTATGCAATTAAGTCCACTAACATTAACTGCCGCTATTTTGATAGAAATTAAAGGTAAATTAGAGGTAAATTTTTTTCATACACCAAAATTAACAGGGTTTATGCTTCTTTGGACATTTTATCTGTTTCGTTATCCGATATTGAATTCCTATTACCCACATCCATGCTCTGGGTCTGGTCCTTTTTTAAAGTTATCTTAAGCTGATTGGCACCATCTTGTTCCGTATGCTCGTTTCCTGTTCCTCTGTCGGCGGTACCCCGATGCTCCCCCCAGGGAATCGATTCTGTGGGACGCACCCTCGTGTCTGCTAGATTATTAAATCTTCATTTTCTGTCAGTTTGACACTTTCCATCGATACCTGGTGAACTTCCGCCTGGATTATTGCAGTGTCATTACACTGGTTCCATTTTCCTGTGATAATCCATGTTCCTGGGGTTCGTCAATTATTTCCCCGTCACTTACAGCCAAACATTTTCCATCATCTTCTTTTTCTGGTCCTCTCTCGAAAGGTTTTTCTTTAAATAGTCAAAACTTATTTTTGTTTCTACATTCTCCTTTTCCAGAAATGGTTCAGGCTGAATAATAGTTTCTTTATCCAAAGTGTCATCTTTGTCAGACACCCTTGCCTCAGTCTCACTATTTTTGTTTATTTTTGTTTTCAATGTACAGTAATCCTCTTCTGGTCAGGGTCCATGTCAGGGAAATCTTCCTCACTACACCTCGGCCGCGTACCTTCTAATGTACAATCTTTCACCTCATATACATCTTCTTTGCACCTAAAACATGTTCGTTGTTGTCCATTATACAACACAGTTATTGTGTACCCCATTACTGTGATAGACGAGGGAACGTTTTCTTTTAATATCATTCTCGCTGTCTGTCAAGTAACATTTTAATGGCCCCTCAATATATCCGTTACGTCCTATTCCTTCTACTTTTCCATACTTTGATAATAATGAATTTAATAATTCCTCTTCAAGTGTGTAACCTCAAATGATAGGAAAAAGGAAAGAAAAACAAAACAAGGTTTATTAAAAAGAATTTCATGATCTTAGATTTTTGCAATGGTATGTCAAAATTACTTCATACACAATTGTAAATAAGAAAAATAAAAAAAAAATTAGCCTTTTACTGTTTTTAAATTGTTTATATCTTTTAAGAAAGTAATGGGATATCATAATTCTTTCCGAGAATGTTCCAGCAATATAGACCTAAATATTTGAGACTAAAAATGTTGAACTGGTACTTCTATTTTTACTGGAGAATGTCAAATTTGGCATCCTGCCACGAACGCTAAATGCTTTGCATATGTGCTCCTGGTGTTAGGTTTGCATAATTGGGTTGGTGATTAATTGTTTTGTGCTGATACCCAATCTGTATGGGACTTTCATAGTGTTGAACATTTGACCCCTCGTTCGGTGTGATACCATCTCGCTGCAAACTTCACGACTCATATTAAACGGTGACGGTATTGTTCGACTTTGAGGGTAAAGGTTATCGTAATGCTAATCAGGATTGCATAAACAAAGTAATAAACCAATTCTAAAATATCAAACACCCTGAAGTTGGCATGGATTTTTCCGTTTAAATCAGTATAGAAAAAAAAAAAAAAATTCCATTACGTACCTATCGATAGGCTTGACAACATTTTTTTTTAGAGACATCTCAATATTGGCCAGAATTCTCCCTTTCTGTCTTGATTTCTGTTTTCTTCCACATTTCCCGCACATATGTACATTTTCAACTTGGTCAAGCAGATCATGTTATCTGAAAGAGGAAAGGGCTTCGTCTTCACTAGATATTATCTTGTATCTAGAGGGGCACTTAGTAGAGCGCATATCTCCACAGCGGCAACTTATTTCGCGACCTTTTGCTTGACCTTGACCTTCATCTTCGACCTATATATGTATTAATTGGGGAGGATTTTCATACACTCTAGTTTCGAGTCTGTGACAACGATGTCCAAACTTATGGCTGATTACGTGAATATGACATTTTGCTTATCAGTGACCTTGACCTTCTAAAATAAAAAATCTCCAGCTTTTTACATAACAGCTAATCTCTGCAAGTTCCATTACTCTACGATTAGAATTGTGGCCAGAAAGCTGTTCACAAACAAACACACAAACTCCTTTCAACTACGTTGGCGGAGGTAAAAATCTTTGGCTATCATGATGGGCTTCAATTCGGTAAAGCGAATGCTCCCAGTAATATTTGAGGCCTTAAACGAGTTGTATCAATCATCGTCAACGAGTTGTTCAAGTAGTGCACAGCTTTATTTATAGTAGGTTGCGAGTAGAACTGTGGATATCACACTATAGTAGCACCCTAATTTCTTTGTCTTCAAATTGTTTCATAATATCAGGAAACACTTTTGGTGTCACTTTAACGATAACTCTACTCCTATTCATCATTTGCACTCCAATTATAGTATTAGGATTCAATTTCATACACGAAAATATCATATCACTCACAATTTCCATAAATGGGTAAGCAGCAAATTGCTAAACAAAAGAGTCCTTTCACTTAAGTGTCGTTGAACGATACATCATTTTGCAGAATTTAGCATCAAAATCTCTCACAAGATTGCACCACCCTCGCTCGAAATCGCGTAGATTAAAACCCCCTTTCCCCTGGGGATGGCTGGGAGCTAGGAGGAAATATTTTTCCTCTAAGGCTGGGAGGTACCATAAACACTGGAAAGAAGGCCAGGTCAGTGGAGGGGGGGGGGGAGGGGGGAAGAAAGGATCCACGTGTCCCGGGTAGTGCTGTCACACTGCTACTATAGGCTTTAAGTAAAAGGGTTGCGCTCTATTTCTTTACATTTTTCTGCTGTTATTTCAGAAAATTTCATTGTTTTGGAATCCAGGCCAGAGCCTATTATGTAGCGTGTACCAAACTGCAAAGAGAGTTACCGAAATGGACTGAAAGTATGTGTTTTCCTTTCCAAATACTGATGAAGAAAAAAGAACAAGTGATTGCACGTTATCAAGAGAGCCGAATATATTCCTAACTAAAATAGTAGGGGAAGTACTATATCTATTGTTGTAATAATTATATTTGCATTACATTGTTCATGAGTTATTGGCCACAGAATATCAACCTCTTGTATAAGGATTTAATTTAAAGACTACCTAACTGTTTACAAAATTACTTGGGTATTCACACTTGTTTCCCTTGCTACTTACAACTTCATGATCTCTTTCAATTTCTTCTCTTTCAATTCTTGCTGCCTCATTCTTCGTTTGCTCTCTCTCTCTCTCTCTCTCTCTCTCTCTCTCTCTCTCTCTCTCTCTCTCTCTCTCTCTCTCTCTCTCTCTCACACATTTTTATGAAAATGTGTTATGCACTTTAATATTGCATTTAAACACTTTTCAGGTAACACAGCTACACTTCAAATCTAGTGATATTGATTCTGACACATCCTTCTTTGATAAGACGATTGGGAAGAACCTCACAGCTAAGGACATTGCAAACATTAATGGTAAAAGAGTAAAAATAAATCCGTCAAATACTTCAAGTAAAGAAAATGTAGGCTACAGCAAGATCATGCGATTGTGGGTGATTGTGCAAAAGATAATATTAAATAATTTTAAATTGCCGGTAATGTTTATTCATGTTAATGTTTTATTTTTTTTTCTAATTAAATTGTTAGAATCATTCTATTTTTTTTTCGGTATACAAGCGCAGTTAGGAATCAGTGGGTCTTGGAATAAGGCTACTGCCTCGGGAAAGTTTTATTTGAATTTTATTACTTTTTTCTGTCTGATTTTTCTTAGCCCGATTATTCAAAGTCGTCTCCTTTTGTAGTATATGAGCTCTTAAATTTTCTATGAGGATTATCAGCTGTAAACTGTAACGAGAAACAAAGTGTATGCATTGTGAGTGGTGTGTGATGGAAAGAAGGGTTGAGGATGGCCAGGTGTCCCAAGGCCAATAGACTATTGGCCTTGAGGTGTCCCATCTCCATATCAATCGACCTACTCGTGCCGACTTCTTCCCCCACTGACCAGGCCTGTACTTGAGACGGCCTTGCACTAGCACGCCTATATGGAACCTTGCACTATATTTTGTCTGTGGAAGATAATTCTCTTACCTTCCATATATACCACAAATCACAGTATGTTCATAAACCTCTCACCTCATTTCCATTCAGTGAAGAACTGGGGTTTCAAAAAAAATTGGCGAAAACTTGAGTAGCTCCGCCAACACCTTGTGTACTTCGCTCTTCTTCTTCCTGAGACAGTATTTTTTTCCGTGTAATATTGGTTAATTGGATATTCTTGATTTCCTTGTAATTAATTGGTATGTGTAGATGCCTATCGGGGTCTGTATTTCTATAGCCTTATTTATGACAGTAGAAAATAGCTCCTGTCATATTATGGTCGAGAACAAAGTTTTCCTTTTTTTTTTTTTTTTTTTTTTTTTTTTTTTTTTTTTTTTTTTTTTTTTTTTTTTTTTTTTTCTTGATAAATACTGTTGCACTTGGTTCTCTGGATTCTAAATACACTAGATCAGAGCAGACTGTTTTCCTGATACTTAGATCACACAAACTACTCAAGTAAGCATTACTAGCAGCTTTCAAGTTACATGACATCCAAGTTTCAGAACCATGAAATACTGCACTATTCAATCCTGCAGAGCAGATCTTTCTTTTTTATACTAAAAGGAACAACATTATTTTTAGATAAAAGTGACTGAAACTTTCTCATGCTCTTTCCATGCTTCTTGATATGCTCTTCAACCCGTTTGTATATGTGAGCATTTATGATCTGTTTGCCTAAATAAGTATATCTGCCGCAATATTCTACTATTATTTCGTTAACAATAAGATGTTTGGGGTTCCTTAATATTGACGCATTCCAGCTTGGTGTTTTTGTTGTTAACCTATATTCCTAACAATAATTTAACACCCCCCCCCCCTTTTTTTCACCTAATACCTAATTCTGTGTTGCTGACTAATACACTATCATCCATCAATCATGACAGGTGTGAAAAGCCAAGCCAACGATCCTAACCATACTTCTTGACCATACGAATTATTAGGTTGGCGTAAGCGGTGTGAAGGAACCAAAAACTGGGACTACCTTGTCTGACTCCGGGTTCTGCGTATATTGTATAATTACAAATGACATTTGAAGTTACCCCCTAAGGAATTTCGAATAGTTCTTACCATGTTTAACCCACATTCTACTTGTTGAAATAATCCTATAATCGTTCTCCTGTTTATTTTGTCGTAAGCCTTCGCCGAATCCACACAAAAAATATATAAAATGCAGCTTTTGTCATTCTAGCAATGTCTAATTATAGTGTGGAACAGAGTAGAAATGTAAAATAAGCAATTGGGGGATTGTGGATCGTCCCAGACATGGTGATAATTGACATTCTGGGAGTAAAGACTCATCTAAAAAAAAAAAAAAAAAAAAAAAAAAAAAAAATGTGTATGAAGTTTCAGTAAAGTAATTGATGCTACAGTTTAAAAAAAATAATTTCAATGTGAAATAACTACTTTATAATTGCTTATTGAATAAACTTATAATTAATGGAAAAGATAGTATTCCGTATAGATAAAAGGAGGCAAGTAAACCGCATAGTGTAGACTGTGGATAGAGAAACAGGATAGGCAGTTAGGATTACCCTGAAAACAAAAGCATTCCTCCTCACAGGGATGAGGACGAGGAAATGAATTTTAGATGGCAAAGCTAAGCTTCCAATTACTTAGAGTTTATCTGTCTTTACACTGAATACCCAATTTATTGATCAGGGTAAGAGTTTTAATATGGAATCCAAAAATCGAATGAATGAGAATACAACAGAGTGCCTAAAACTTTTAAGCTTGACTTAGTTATCAAATCCCGTTCACGTAATGTTCACAAGACTAAAACTAATACAAAAATATATTAAGATTAAAAGATATAAAAAGGAATTATTATTAAAACAGTTAATAAGAGCAAAAAACAACTAAAAACTCCCCGATAAAGAAGATAATAAATGATAAGGTAATGTTTATAAGGCAAAAAATAAAACTCTTAATATTCCTATATCTACAATATCGAATATAATATAATGGCTAAAGTAGTAAAAATTATGTATTCAGGGAAGGGAGTGCACCGTTAGTATATAGACTGAATAGCAGAATCATAACACCCTTTGTAAAATATCTTGAATATCTCAAGAACTATGTAAATAATAGTATCTGCAGGCCATCAGTAAAATGATGAATAAATATTAAAAAAGATTAAAATTAGATGGAATTTGAGTGTCAGTTTATCCATTTCAAAGACTTATGTAGCAGAATTTAAAACAGCAAAATGAGCCATGTTTGTTGTAGAAGTATTTGAAGCAACAGGTGCTCCAAAAAGGGAATATTTGAGAAAATTTTAGAAATTGGGTTGAATAAAAACAAAAAAGTCAAGTCTAAATAAATTAATGTGACAAAAAGTTCATACCAGATGCGTACTATTCTCCAGGAATATAAAAACAGGAAAAATTAGGGCTACCAACGAGGAGGTCAAAAGAAAATTTTTAACTGCCAAGTCAAGTAAAACTTTATTTAACATATCAGGAATATTTTTTTTAGTTTGATGTGGCTTAGGGTATGTTATTTTCCACTAATTTTTGGAAAAATCATTTATACCTAGTAAAAAAAGTACAAATATGGTGATTCTTATTATACAGACATGCAGATAAAAAGATATGTGAACTGAAAGAAGAGATTTCGGAGATTTGCTACAGTCACTCTCGTGACCTGAGTATTATAAAAGAAAAACGATCAAGACAATAATTGTGAAAAAACGCTTAAAGACACACACATGAGTTTCAGAAAGATTGAACAAAGGTTAGCCTCCTGGCTAGTACAGTGGTTACATGTTTACCTAGCAATCGCGTGGCGGCAGATCGATCCCAGCCCAGGACCGTGAGTTTAAGCTGTTTATTGGGAAGCCCACTGCTATGGTTAGACACCACAGTGGGGAATTGAGCTTGCCCGGCTCACGTTCTGGTGAGCATCTATTCTGATGAAACCGGAACTGAAACCAGACACCTTTAATGACCAGCACTCACAAGGATCAGGACTACTGAGTATGCAAAAGATAAGATACAGTTTGTTATTGAGTTGCAAAAAGAAGGAAAGAAAAAAACAATGTAGAAATTTCTCTCGTATTGCTAGTCATTTCAAACACACATTAGAAAACCATAAAAAGAGAGACAGACGAAAATATAAAAGGAACAATGGAAAATCAAAGAAAGGGGAGCTAGTGCAGAAAAGCAAATTAGCAGTCTTTTCTTGCTTGTGCCGGTTCTTTCCTCAGTTAGATGCTTTTTATTGTTCCGTTCTGGTGAAAAGGATACAATTGGATTCCAATCTCCCTTTGTTGGGATTTGTTGGCGATTTTGCTT
>NC_090725.1:190957482-190979982 GCF_036898095.1 Palaemon carinicauda
GATTTCCGGCCAAGAATCATGACAAGTATTATATTTCTACATATAGTTCTCTCAATAAAACCAATTCACTTCTTAATATTTACACCTTCCTTTACATCTTGAATAACATTTGTAATACTTTTCTATCATAAGACGAGATTTTAATAATCTGTCCATCTCCCACAAAACTTATGGCTCAAAATAATCATGTAACTTCTTGGCTTCAAGTTTCATCTTAACCTTAACGACTATGTTTCGAATTGTCGTCATGCATATACAGTTATGCTATTTTTTTGTTTTTATTATTACGAGTGTACTCGTACAGCAAAGAGAGCTGTTCCACACATAATAGTTCTCCACATTAATAGGATATAATGGTGAAGTAAGCTGGTTCCTGTCAGAAAAAAAAAATGAGAATTTTATCATAGAAGACATTTATAACGCAAATCTCCGCCGCCAGGGGAGCTTATTTCTCGACCTTTTGGACTGACTTTGGACGTTTTGATCATCCGCGTCATTGACCGTTGACCTTCCAATATTTAATCATTTCCAACTCTTTACATAACAGTTAGAAACCCTACAAGTTTCAATGATTTACGATTAAAATTGTGGACGTATGGTTGATGACCGGAATTTGACCTTTTGCTTGACCTTGACCTTGAACTCGACCTTGACCTTCAACCTTAACATATATCAATTGGCATGGATTTTCATACACTCAAATATAATCCAAGTTTGAAGTGTATGTGACAATGATGTCCTAATTTATGGATAATTATGTGAATTGGACATTTTTCTTGACACTGACATTTCCCTTTGACCTTGACCCTCCAAAATCTTATACATTTTAGCTTTTTACATAACAGTTAATCCTTGCAAATTTCATTACTCGACAATTCAAATTGTGGTCAGGAAGGTGTTTACAAACAAACATACACGCAGACAAATAATCAAACAAATAAACAAATAAGGTGTAAAACATAACCTCCTTTCAGCTTCGTTGATGGGGATAATTAGCATGTATTAATTGCATGGATTTTCATACAATCATATATGAACCAAGTTTGAAGTCTATGACAACTATGTCCAAACATATGGCTGATTATATGACTTGAACATTTTGCTTGACCTTGAGCTTGACCTTTGATTTGACCTTCCCATATTGAAAAAATTCCAGCTTTTTACACAATAGTAAATCCCTACAAGTTTCATTACTCTTCGATCAAAATTGTTGCCAGGAAGGTGTTCACAAATAAACACACACACACTAACACACAGATAGGGGATAATATATAACCTCCTTTCAATTCCTTTGGTGGGAGTAATAAAGGAAAATCTAGCGAACAAACAAATATTTGAGTATAAAAGCAATACATGCTAGGAAACTTAAGATAATGCTAAAGGGCTCTAAGACCTTCAACAGTTTTACAGCATAAGGGTTGAAATGTTGCTGTTGCACATACTTGGTAAAATATAATTTATTGGAGACAATCAGTAAAAGGTGAAATGGAGATCATAGGATATGGACAGCCAGAATATCTTAATGCAGTGCTGTAACTCCTAATTTAGAATGATGAAAAAAAAGAAAACCAATACTTTCCCTTTTTGCCTAAATGATAAAGGTTTCGAGAAGCCGTTGGCATCCAGATAGAAAACTTATGTTCCAATAAGGAAAAAAAAAATCTCACACTTAAAAAAATACAGTTATTTGACAGTATCTGACAGAAATCTAACCATTATGAAGGGACAACGTCCAACAAAACTTTCTCTGTAGCCGACATAATCCAAGGGTGAGGAATTAACATAAAAAACACACATTCTACTTTTTACTAAAATGTTATGATATGTTCCCCATCCTAAATCCGATTTTGGTCAATGTTTTATATAATCAAAACAACTTTAATGGCAAAGGTAAATATGTTAGGCTTACAGAATACGAAAGCTCTTGAATCAAGTGGTAATACCTGTATCTCTTCAGATATAGGAGGCTTTATGGACCATCTATAATTGGCTGGCGGCAAAATTGATTACTTGCTGTCCATATAAGTAAAATGAGTAGAAGTAAAACCACAAACCGTCAAATGTTTATACCTAAATAAAGTGGAAGCAAATAGAGCACAAACATGGATCCTCCGGAGAACCAAAGCTCACCCTCAATATCTCACTCTATACCATCCATTGATGAGTTCCAGGCCTTTGCAAACGCAGGAAATATTAATTTGGCATATATGGGAAACCTTTGGTAATGCTGAAAATTACAATGATCGTCCATTGCATTGTCACATTTTCTATATCAATGGTAGTGCGTTAGTGAAAAGCCTAACCCGTAGAGAAACTCTTTCTCTTCTTCTTCTACCTTGTTCGTACCCCTATATAGCAAGGTCAACCAATAACAGCCAATATTCTATTTCTGTCACTTGCTTCTTCTTTCCCTTGTCCTATGTAATTCATTTCCCTCCTCACCACATCTGATGCCCCAAACTCTTCCTCATCACTTGTATGCTCTAAGCTCTTTTGATTGGTTCTACTTCCTCCCGTCATATTACATAGCCATAGTATCTCAGGCAAGCTTCCCTAGCCTTATCTTCAATATTACAACACAATCCTTTTATACCTTGACTCTCTTTCCTTTCCAGTAGTGATAGTCTAGCAATTTATCTCATAATTCTTTCTAACGGTCCCTCCTCTTTCCTCTTAAGTGCCCACGTTTCTGCCCCATATAATAGTGCAAGTGTAATAACTGTCTGATATATCTTCATTTTGAGTTTTAATGGCATTCTCTTGTAAAAATCAACTCCTGTTCTCTCCATATTCTTCTCCTATGTCAAACCAATTACTACCTACTATTAACTTATATATTGCTTGACCCACCTTTTGTTTCATCTTATATCCCTTTAACCTTTACTATAGAAGAAAAAGAAGCACCAGAACACAAATTGAGATGTATTGTTAAAAAATCTAAGACAATTGTTTCAGCAGTTGATGGGGAAGGGGCTCTTCTTTTCGTCCTTTCGCAATGACCAATAGCTCCGCGTATGGATTTGTATTAGGTTAACAATAAACCGTTAACATATATGCTATATCTAGTTTACTTTGCTGTTAATTATGAATTATGATAATTTCTAATAGGTAATTATTCATAAGAGGAAAATGGAAGGAATGGTATATGCATTACACATTGATCATTGTTTGCTCTAACAATAAACCCTTTCCAATGCATTTTTAATTCAAAAGACTTTACTGATAAAGTCTTAAAGAAGACTTACTCACTTGCAATGATATGTTTGGCACTAGTGTCTAAATATTTATTGATATCTTCATTTACATTGAAAAAAAAAAATCGTTCAAGGCACGGTATGGATAAAGCGTATATTTTTAACAAATTGTGCATGCCGGAATCTAACAAAGGTTTTCGAACCAAATAAATAAAAGGAACCCACATGATAAGTATTGAATTAACATTAGAATAAGTGTGTTACTATCATTCGGTTTAAACTGGAATGCGTGTCCATAATCCTTAGCCCTATATATCCATGATTGGTATCAAAAGGAATAACTTTTCAATCCCTCTCTCCTTAATCATGTTGCACTTTGGTATCAATATTAATATTGTCAATTACCAGATTGAACAACCGCTCATGCACATATAGGATTACTTTCTCCAATGACACCTGAATCTTAAAATCCCAAAAGGAGATTAACATAGTCAGCTGTCTCATAAAGAATAAATTACTTAAGTGGGTAGTAATGCCAGATTTTCAGGAGAAAAAAAAAAAAAAAAAAAAAAAAAAAAAAACACAGTTGTGGCCGAGTTTTGTCTCCAGCATATATGACTAAACCTACTTAGAAAAAAAAAAAAATTTGTTGATTAGTCACTCGCATTCTCACAAATGTTTCAATTAAATCTCTACCTTTTATGAAAGCCTAATCCTTCAACGCAATTATATATCCTTCGACCATATGAGATTTGCCACTTCTGTACGAGGCCACCTGCTGATACTTAAAACTAAATCCCTACCTTTTTCTAGAGCCAAATCCTCTGACACAGTTTATATCCTGTAAATTTTTCCCCGACCCGTGACCATTCGAGATCCAGTCTTCTAGAGTCAAGGATTAAAACCATCTGCTTCAACTTTTTTTCTTTTATTATCAGATTACCATTCCTTTGACAGCTACATATCCTCAAGTTAAATTTCCTACCACATAGCTTTAAAATCTTAGGATCACCTTCTCCTGACATTTCTACCCAATTGTGGCTTCTCATTCCAGACAGGACGCCATTTTGTTCGCTCCGGCCAATAAACGCATCCATAGGCGGGCCTCACAACTTCATCCCTCCAAAACTGCGACAGAAGATGCTCACCTCCTTCCCTACCCGAAGTCGATCATTACCTTGGATTGGGAAGGCAGGATCAGTTTACCACTGAAAAGAAAGCCAAATCTTCTATAACTAACATTTTATAAACTTGATTGTAGTAAAAGAGAAATATGCAACACTTAAGAAGAAAAGGCCGAAATTACTTCCACTAGTTGCAAACTTCTTTGTTTTTTAAAGAAATTAAGATTATCATTCGTTCAACATCATTGAAAATTTATTTACTCTTTGTGAACTTGACTGTGTATCCAGGAATAATCTTATAAGAACGAACCAACTCTTCAAGTGACTCCCCCCTTTTACCACCGGTATCTCTACGGTTAGTCAGGAGATTAGTCATTCGATACCTTTTGTTTAGTAAACTATGGAAATTAGAGGACCAAGAGGGTATAGTTAGAAGGAACACTGCGATAAACGGGCTGTTATATTTAGTGTTTCCCTTTCAAAAGTGGGGTAAAAAGTTGTCCCCCTATCTATAGGCTTCTGCATATTATATACAGTGTGTTTGCGTTATTACCATCATTGTTCTTACTATAGCACGATGAGTTGTAACTATCGTATGTTCTTTGGCTTTAGTAAGGCTCTACGTTCTGATACATAGTTGACATTTTACTTTACATAATCTCATTCTGTTTACCTAAAGCTTAGCCCCCAATGTTTACTCTTCTTTTAATTTTGGTCTCGTGTCCTGGGGAAACACTTGTTGTTTGGCCCACGTATGTACATTCATTAACTATCTTTAGAGGTTTGTCCATAACCCCTATTGGTTGTCTCTCTTCATTTTCATTGAACATTATCTTAGGTTTACTCATATTAATTTTCAGTCCTACATTTCTACTTTCTCTATTAAAATTTTCTATCATCGATTGTGATTCCTTTCATGATTTATGAAATAGAACTAAGTCGTCTTTAAATCTTAAATTGTTAAGGTATTCACCATTAATGTTACTTCCTACATTTTCCAAAGCTAAATTCTTAAAAACTTCTTCTAGGCACACTGAATAATTAGGGACAAATAGGGTCTCCATGTCTTATTCCTTTGTTAATCGCAATGTTCTTACTACCTCTATGCAGTTTGTTGATATTGATATCTTAGGGTGTTCTAACATCAGACTAATCTATTCCTTGTCTAGGGAGTGCTTTCATTGCTGTTGAAGTTTTGATAGAATCAAAAAATTTTCATAGTCTATAAATGCCACACATAGTAGTTTTTCATATTCTGTTGTTTTGTCCATTAGGTGGTTTTGTCATACTTTGTTGTTTTGCCCATTAGCTTTTTAATTGCATGTTTATGGGTAGTTTTTGAACACCCGCCTCGAAAGCCTGCATGCTCTCTTGACTGGTTATAGTCTAGGTTTTATTTTCTGTTCGGAATAATATAATCTTTGTAAATATCTTATCTATTCCTACGAGTAAACATATTAGGCTGTAGTTTTTTTTAGGGTTTCTGTGTCTCCCTTTTTGTGAAATAATATAATGATAACGTTTTTCCAAACTGTAGATATAGAGTATTCTTGCGGATATTTGGCGTAAAGTTCAGTGAGTTTTACTACTGTGAAATCTTTTCCATCTATTATCAATTGTTATACCATCATATCCTGCTGCCTCTCTTATTTTCATGCTTACTATACTTTTCCTACTGTTACGTTTGGTACCGATTCAGGTGTATTATTATTTTTATAGGCAAATTTACTTCTTATATCAATATTGTATAGAAATCCTCTGCAATTTCCATCACTGCCTTTTTTATATTAAACTCACATTTTCATAATTTGAAAACAAATATCTGTTTGTGCCATTTTCAAAGTTTTCTCTTCACCGGCTTGATGCTTCTTCCTTTTATACATACACACACACACAAACACACACAGACACACACACACACACACACACACACATATATATATATATATATATATATATATATATATATATATATATATATATATATATATATATATATATATATATATATATATATATATATATATATATATATGTGTGTGTGTGTGTGTGTGTGTGTGTATTTATATGTGTATTAGTATTTGTGTAATTACTTTTACTACACTCAAGTTTTCTATGAAGATCATCATTTCCACTTACATTTATTGTAAAGGAATGGGGAAAGCAAAATCTACAGATTTTTAGGTCTTCGGATATCTATATTCATAGTGTATGTAACATATTTCCCCTCTAAATCATACCGAAGTGTTACGTATTGAGAGAGAGAGAGAGAGAGAGAGAGAGAGAGAGAGAGAGAGAGAGAGAGAGAGAGAGAGAGAGAGAGAGAGAGAGAGAGAGAGATTAGATAATAAATGAGAGAATTACATTATTTCTAAGCAGTATTCTAGATGAATAGACGGGGACTGGAAGAGACGGGACTTTGCATTACGGTGCCTGAGGAAGTACGGAGTGAGAGTAAGTAGAAGGAAGAGCATCGAAAAACTTTATTCATAAGTAACTTGGGCTGAAGGTCCGTAAAGAATTTTCAATATTGTTGCTGAAGAAATCGTGTGCAAGATTCTAAGTAGTTGTCCATAATTTGAAAGTCCTGTCCACCCTACAATTTATAAGTCTAAAGCTTGAGTTTTCTCTTTCCTTTCATCTTAACTCACCCTATTCTCTGGTTTCCTTTCCAAGGCCCTATATGCAAAATATTTTTAAATCTTTTTCCTAAAAGCCTTGTATTTAGAACCTATATAATTTAACTTTAGATTTCTAAAGTACGCCTACTCTCATTTACCTTCCATAAAAATTCAAAATTCCTTAAATACCGGTAAGAGGATTTCTGCTTTGAAAATACTACTAATAATATACTTCAAATACAATACTTTGTAATCCTAAGCAGTACTTTTTTTCAGTTACTTTCTCAGTCCTTTTAATTTCATATATTAATCATATTTTCATCTTAAAAGTTTTGATAACAATAGAAATATAGTAAATCAAACAAGATATCTGCTAATGCATCACTAACTCGATGTTCATTGGTTGAAACGGTTCAGTGAAATCAAATGTTTTTGCATCTATTTCATTGACGGGTAATAAGGAAATTTTTACATCCGAGAGAGAGAGAGAGAGAGAGAGAGAGAGAGAGAGAGAGAGAGAGAGAGAGAGAGAGAGAGAGATCTAGCTAAAATTAGAGCACGGTGCAAATATTGAGGCATGAAGTTGTACCGTAACAAAACTTATTGTAGGATTGTAAGTAGGTCGAGGACAGTAGCTACTCAACATCCAGATCTCTAATGTAATAATGTTGCTTTTATCAACATAATATTCCTTTAAAAACTTCTGTGTGATTCTTGATTGCAAATTTACTGTTGAGAAACATATTCGGCTTGTTTCTTCTGCAGCTGCAATACAATGTCTTCATGAGAAAGTCTTTTAATATTTTCGGTGTTCAATCTATCCTGAATAAATGCAATAATTTCTTCATTCTATCTTGTTTTGATTATTGTTTTACAGTTTGGTTTTTAATTGCTGACTCTCATCTTACTTTGTTGGACAAAATCTTGCGGTCTGTTAAATTTCTTATTCCTGATCAGATACTAATCTCCGGCACCATCGTCTAGTTACTTCTTTCTTCATTTTACTTTAAAGTTTTCATGATTTTGACCATTCTCTGCATTCAGATCTTCCCAGATTGTACGTAGTTCTCGGCGAGACGATTATTCTAGGTCTTACCTCCTCCATGAGGTATAGTACTACACAGTATTTTATGTTTTATACCTGCTGTTACCAGATTGTGAAATGACCTTCCTAATATCGCAGTTGAATATGTGGAACTCTCAAAATTCAAACTTGCTGGATTTTTTTTTTTTTATGTAGAATTGGTTGACATAACTCTCTCTTCATATTTTATATAGGACATATTTATTTTGATGCTGTTACTGATATTAATTCTTTTTTTTTTTTTTTATTCATTACTTCTTATATATTTAATTCCTTATTCCCTTTCCCCACTGTTGAAGCCCTAGAACTTTTAGCATCCTGCTTTCCCAACTAATTTTGTAGCTTAGATGATGATAATAATAATAATAATAATGATAATAATAATAATAATAATAATAATAATAATAATAATAATAATAATAATAATAATAATAATAATAATAATAATAATATATTAATAATTAACACACTTCAAGGTCACTTCTTTACTTCACAAAAATATTTGTAACTAACGAAATAAGAACTATTAAAATGTTATATTCATAAAAAAAAAAAAAAAACGAAGAGCTATGATTAAGTGTTATTAAATATATATTGACGTGAAAAGATGTAGACAGGACCAGGGCGCTATTTTGCAATAGAACAGAAGGGGAGTTAGTTTATTTCTATTAAAACCGACAGTGAGGCACCTAATTATCTGAGCCAAAGGTTTAACAGAAATTTCAAGTACACAAAAACTGAAAGTTCGAATCTCCTGATATCATGAGCTTCAAGAAATCAAGTTATTTTTGGAACAAAATTACATATTGTTCATAAGGTAGAGTTGAACCAACATTTCCATGGAATAAGAAATTTATGAGGAATAAATTCTTAATAAAAGGTTTGTAACATAACGATTCTATTTAGAGAAGAATTAAACTAAATTTGAAGATGGGTAATTCGAAGGGTAAGCATCAAAGGTATCTAACACCAAAACTATACCAAAAGACGGTGAAGTAAATAATATCCACTTCGTTAGTGGACCCCAACAAGTAGGAATGCAGTCAGATTTCTTTCGTCTCGTTAGATCTTACAGATGTATACAGATAAAAAAACAAAAAAAAAACAAAAACATATGAAATGGAATAGAAAAAGAAAATATACAATACAAGGAAAGAATCGGAGGCAAAGCAAATTAAATGCGGAACCCTCGGTTTAAAAGCTTCTGTGTTTCTATTTTAAGATAAAAAAATAGAATTTGTGCCGATCTTCCCTTTCTTGAATCTCTATTCGAATTCGCTTTACTTTTCCACCCTCTTCTATGGAAAGGGAGGAAAATATATTAGGAGTTTTCTGTAGATATTGGTATCAGAAAAACATTGAATAAATAGATATATCCTCTCCTGCTAAAATTAACAAAGGCACATACAAGCATATAATAAACATATGTTATATATATTATGCGAACATATATATTCATGATATTATGCAAGCAAATCATATATGGTTATAGTAAAAAAAATCGTAAAAGAGTAGGGAATCATCTCTTACAATTTTTGGTTGCTGATTTTATTTAGTCGATTTAGAGATGAGAACATCCGTAATTATTTTGTTCTGTCACAAAAACAAATGATTCATATAGCCTATAGAAGGTTTGCACCATGACATTATGAAATCATTAACATAAGACATTGAAAGAAGTACCTTAACAATGACTTTGATATCCAAACTTTGGTATTGCCCTTAATTTTCTGCACTACCAGTTAAGAAAGCTAAACGAAGGCCCTAATTCCACCATATCCTCCAGAATATAAGCCAAACATTTATTCATAAGATAAATCTACAGTTGGTTAGTGATCAAAGGCTGTTATAATCCTAATATGCTTTGTAGCAGCAATATGGTGCAGCATTTAATTCCCTTTAAAATCAATCAGTATATTAAAAATATTTGGCAAAGCCAAGGAATTGATGATATTCCCTGGGTTCACCAAATCCTCTTCTCACCCACAAGGATTCTAACCTGAACTTTTACCCATCAAAGATGAAAGGCTAAAAATCTGAGACTAGTCAATAATTTCAATACAATTAAAAAAAAAAAAAAAAAAAAAAAAAAAAAAAGATTAAAAGATTGTTGTTTTTCATTTACGCAATTTTGCTAGTATACGCTGTGAATGTGACATACTTTAACCCATTTATATTCATGCTTTGGATGTGTATTATTATCTCACTCTCTAAAAGGATACTTTAATTCATACCCGTAGAGAAAATTTTGGAAAAATAATTTTCTGTGTATCCATCCTAAGAAAAAATAGGAAATTAACACGTCTGTCTTTTGACCTGTCTTGCTTAACATTAGTTACAGGCATTGCATTCTTAAGTATTTTAAGGTTCTAGATCTCAAACGAGTTTATATTAATTTAATAGAGGGCAACACATATTTACCTCTTCATTTCTCAAAAAGGAGTACATATCGGGCTATATAAGGAAGCTGAATGGGGCTATTTTGAAAAAGTTCTTTATACCATGTCTATGGAAATATGCAATAAAGTATATTTTAAATCTTTCAATTGAATTAGATTAGGCCGATATGGTAATGCATTTTGACCAATATAGGAAATCATAAAATCCGAATAAGATATATTGTAAGCTTCCCCGCTAATTATCAGCAAGAGCCCACCCCTGAAAAAAATTAATTTAGATATTCTATTCTTCTTATTCAATCAAGTTACTTTTTCAATAAAAGACATGCTTGATATTTTCCCCTTTTATCATAAGGTATAATGTTTTTATTTTGATTTCTGGAAAGAGTTAGAGTCTTCCAACTTTTTTTATTTTTTTTTTCTCACCACAAGATCGAAGTGAATACTTTTCCGTGTATAAAGTTTCTAGCTCTTATCATCAGTTTAATCATTTGTCCAAATCTATGCACAGGAGCTACCGAATAATACACGATAGCCTCATAAAGGATACCGTTACTCTACTGAAACTAAATATACTGATGAGAGAGAGGTGTAAGATGTCACTGATGTCATAATGGAATATGGTCTCAGCTACAACTTTGAGCTCAATATCAACATACTGCGCCTCCTGAACGTTCACATGACCCATGAAGAATAACAGTTCCAGATATATCTTACATTGGACCAACAAACATGATTAAATGGGGAATAGTGAATACCTTATAAGGCACTTAGTGTTATGTGACACAAACCAAAAGAATATTTACACTTTTCCAATTAGATTTTACATGCATTCCGAGAATTTTACCATCCAATTAAAAGGTAATTATAAATGTTTTAAAATAATTAGTAGATGGAACATGGAATTATACCAAAAGCAATTGAACTATTACCAGATGTACATAAACAGCAATTACATGAAAGACAAGAGCGTCCGCCACCATAATCATGACCACATCAGCCTTTACCATTTAATTCATAAATAGACGATATTACACTTTAGGATGAAAAATAACTCGGCCCCCTTTGAAAGACACCTTAAGAGTATCAGAAAGGCAAATGATTGTAGTGTCCTATGGAAGAAGGATTCACGTAATATTTCATCATTTTCACTACGGAAAGTGTCCATAGTAGAATTTAACTCTTCCTACAGAAAGGTCCCATTTATGGCCCTGTTGCTAGCACCCATAGTATTTAACCACAACAAAGTATGTATCAAAATATCACACATATCGTGCAAGATAAACGCTCCCAGAACTCCAAAGGTTGTTTATAATTCCATCCATCAATGTTAATGAAGAGGAAATTTTCTGAATATTCTATGAATGGTTTTGCTTTAGTAGGATGACGATTACCTTGTGAATGCCCTCCGGAATTTTTATAGCATAAGAGTGTAATGACGGAGAAGTAACTCATGTCGGTCTTTCTTCTTTGTTTATTTCGCTGTCTCTCTTCACCATTCTTTTTACAAGTGATAGTTGGCTAACCACTAGGTACCTAATTCACTGCATAGGCTTCTTTCACACTGCGTTTTTTTTTTTCCTTTTTTTTCGCACACGAGGCAATTTCTGCACACCAAGTATAGCGAACAAAAATCACCGATATTGCGGTCGCCGCTCGCAAGTGAAATCTGAAACACATTTGCTGATTAAAGAGGGAGCAATGTTCTGAAATATGAATGTAAAAAATTATATAAATTTTAGTAGTCGGTGTCTTTTTAACTAGCTTTGTGTATTCATTTTCAAAAATCTCTTTGTAAAAATAACATGGAAAAATGAATAAAATTAGCAAATTCATTCTTTTCTTCATCATCCAGCCTCTCAAAGTCCTCCCATAATCCATAACATAATTCTTTCTAAGCCGATGTAAGAGAACTCTGACATTTGTATACTTGTAGACTGTTGTCCCATAATACTGCTTTGATTTCTACTAAAGAAATATGTAATTCAAGATTAATGTTTTGTTCCATGTTTGTCTGCTTCATTATACACTTGCATGAGAAGCACTGCCATCGAACAAGAAGCGGAAAAAATGCTGGCGGAGACGGATTTAAATCGCATAGTGTGAAAGAGCCTTCAGCGGCAGCCCAGGAGCAAAACGATGCATGGCCACACCAAAAACGCCAAATCTCTCATACCTCCTATGTAACGTTCCTTGCAAACATGACATGATCGAGTTTTAGTGGGAAATTATTTCTGATTGAAAATCTGTGTTAAACTGAACAATAGTTTATACAATAGTTTGAATTCACGTTTTTAATAAACAGAGAGGGGAATTAAGTTAATTTTACAGATCACATTGCCAGTCTCGTTTGTAAGACGACAAATGTTATGAATATCCGAGTATGCCACAAGTCTTTTGATTCTTTGTTGGCAACAGTCTACTTGGATTCAGGTTCACAAAACGAACATCGAACTATAGACAGTCTCAAGCCCTCTCCTACTAGCAATTTTAATTATTTCATATATGAAAAAGTTCACGAAAAATCATTGTCCCTTTTACTTCCAAATCTAACCAGCATTTGCAAAAGATATATTGCTTAAACGGCCATACGATTTTTTGTATACATTTGAAATTCCTCTCCTTAATCTTTTAGAATTATTGTGGTATTATATATATATATATATATATATATATATATATATATATATATATATATATATATATATATATATATATATATATATATATATATATATACATATATATATATATATATATATATATATATATATATATATATATATATATATATACATATATTTATATATACATATATATATATATAAAACCACAAAAAATCTAAAAGATGAAGTAAGGAAACTAAAAATGTAAAAAAATCGTATATACCTTTAAACAATATATATATATATATATATATATATATATATATATATATATATATATATATATATATATATATATATATATATATATATATACTGTATATATATATATATATATATATATATATATATATATATATGTGTGTGTGTGTATATATATATATATATATATATATATATATATATATATATATATATATATATATATATATATAACATAAAATAATAAATAATTTCATGGTGATTAAATAGCTTGCAAAGCACTGAAAAGGCGTAGGCCTACCCACTATATTATTACCCTCCAATTGCAGTTGATCACCGTATCTTACATTTATTTAACACTTATTATTGCTTTCCGAAACACCTACTCAATAAATAGTTGAATAGGCATTGCTGGAAACGAACAACTGAGCGCGTGGCCCTTCAGGAACTGATGAGAAATGGCGTGATCTTAGGTAAAGATGTGCGAAACCGCCGCATTTTTTAAAACATGTTTCATAGCTTGATGGCAACGGCAGTGGTTGGAGGCTTCTCGTTCTTCCAATGTGACTACCTGCATACGATACCTTGCGTTTCAATTTGCCGCGGGAACCTCTTCCTTGTAAACTCCACGGGACAAGAGAGATAATATACTCGAATCCGTTGCCTCATTACAACCACTTGAACAAAGAGGGTGTTCCACCAAAGTCAGGTGATCCCCCATATGTTTATAAAACCGAGTTGCCTTGTAGCTGAAAGACCTTCCTAGAAACGCCAGAATTAGCCTTTTCGAATTCACAATGATCTTTTGAGTTAATGTGCAATTTACCTAATTAAAACCTACATAATAATTTAGAAAATACACCGCAAAGTTAATGGCAGAGAATAACACATAATCATATACTCTACAGGTAATTTTTCAAGTTTGTTTGGGAGGTCATGTAGCACACCTACCACTTCCCTCAGTTGTAAACTAATATCCTCATCAGCCAGAATCGACTAAACAGTGTGTAACTAGCAACTTTGCCCTCCCAAAGGGATGAAGGAAAGTATAAAACAACAAACCCTACTTTATGTTTATCTTCAAAGGTGTTTAAGAATTCACATAATGACAGTATTTCTTCAAGTAACATTAACATAACAAGATCTTGGTCCTATGCAGTATGGCCTTAATTTAGGAAGAGACTTGTGCGGGAGAGCCTTTAGTTTATAACTGAGAGGCGAGGTGAATGCCACTGATTTTATTTTATTGGATATCAAATTTGTATACAACAGGTGTAGGACAAGAAGGTCACAAAAATTCAAATGAAATCATTCATGAAGAATGAGGCTTAAACAGGTTGCGTTAACAGTGAGGTGTAACGCGAGATATACAATAAAAAGAAAATTCCGTTACAGTGTGCGAGCATACGGTGAAACATGTGATGTGCGGTACATGGCTCTCTCCCTATAAAAGATATACATGCGAAATGGGGTCATCTTACTCTTGAGAGGCATACTACAGGAGATACACAAGTTTTAGGCGATCAATGGAGACCGATCTTCTTTGCCACAAATTTTGATTAAGAAAGCCTTTGGATTGCGACTGATCACAAGGAAAAGGCCCATATATAGGGGCATTAGTGGTGGCTGCATAGTGCACATCTGTCAGTACGTATTGTTTAGGTGGGGGCTTGTAAGTCTGGCGACATGAGTAAATTTCCCCACAATGTAATGTAGGCACTAGAGATTGTTTGAGGAAGTTGCAGATGGAAAACATTCGGCTGAAATAACCAACGGGTCGCCATATTCCATTTCAGCTGTTGCGACATTCAGGGCATCTTTAGAAATGGTCCGTTGTCCTAGAGAGACCCAGAAAACCTGAGTAAACCAGTTGGAGTCCTTGCAGCGGGGCAACAAAGCTGCTTTGAGGGTGCAAAGAGAATATTCAACCATTCCATTGTCTGCAGGGTTGTAGGCAGTTGTCTGATGTAGGGTGATTCGCAGGAGATTTGGTAATGATTTCCAAAATTGAGAGGGGAAAGTTGTACCCCTGTCAGAAGTAGTATGCTCAGGTATACCAAATCTCACTATCCACTCTGTGACTAAGCCAAATGTACATGAAGGGGACGTTGAAGTTTCCAAAGGAATGGCTTTAATCCCAAAATTATAGCAGTTAAAAATGGTAAACAGGTAACTTATGATTTTGGGTGGTTGACCTATTTTGTGGATGTGAATATGGGCAAAATGACGGTAAGTTTGAGGAAACATGGTGCCCACTTCTGAATCTGCATGCTTATGTACCTTTGAAGTTTGGCATAAAGTTTATGCGCGAACCCAATCCTTAGCATCCTTAGTAACGCTGTGCCAAAGGAACTTAGCTGTGCAGTAGATTGGCGCAAGGGATGTGTTAGGCCAAGAATGACATCAAATACCTCTTGGTACATTTGAGCAGGTATCCACGGTCGATGTCTACCATTACTGACATTTCAGAGGAGGGTAGTGTTGGATTCCTTGAGGTGGACGTCTTCCAAATGGAGGGATGTGCAGGATGTCCTACATGCTTGGCACTCTGGATTGTATTCCGATCCCGGGAGAATGGCGGTCAATGGATTTCTTGTCAGGGCATTGGCAACCGTTTTCATTTTCCCACGGACGTTTAAGGAAATGATTGTATTCAGTCATGACGGAGATATGTCGATGTTGATGGGTGGACAGGTGTCGGACTGTGAGATGAAGGCATGAACCAGAGGCATGTGGTCCGTACCAATGACGAAGGGCATACCTTCTAAGAAGTTGCAAAAGTGATGGACGACCAAATGCAGCCCCAGCAAATCGCAGTCAAAGGTAAAGAAGCCAGATTCCACCATGTACAGTATTGTACTGAAGAAGGCCAAAGGGACGGGTATACCGTTGACCATCTGCTCAAGTACTGCAACAATAGCGATGTAGCAGGCGTCGGTAGAGAGAAGGAGAGGTGTATGTGGCACAGTAAACGTGAGAGGAGAATGATTGATACAGCCTTCTTTGCATTGCAGAAGGCTGTTTCTTGAAGGGGACTCAATTTCAGGTCTTTTGGCTTGCTCTTGAGGGAGGCGTTGAGGGTTGTGTGAGTGGCGGTGATGGCTGGCAGGAAACAGTGATAATAGCTGATCATGCCCAAGAATTCTTGCAGTAATTCAATAGTTTAGGGCCTTGAAAGATCTGAATACCTGCTACTTTCTCAAGAAAGGATTAGACTCCTTCAGGAATGATGCGGTACCCTAAGAAGGATACTTTGTTGGTGTTGAAGGTACAATTGTCATACTGGATTAGCCTACCTGGCCGTTCTGTTGTAGGTGATCGAGCATGATTCTTAGGTGACATAGGTGTTTCTCGTTGGAGGAAGAGAAAATGATCATGTCATTAACGTAACATACACATAGGGTAGGTCCCCTAAGATGTCATTCATGAGGCATTGAAAACTGCCCCCAGCATTACAGAGGGCAAAACAGGAGTAATTGAAGGTGTATGTACTGAAGTGGGTAGTGATGGCGGTCTTGGGGAGCTCTTATGGCTTCATGAGCACCTGATAATACCTCTTCCAGAGGTCGAGCGTGGAAAAAAATTTTCACTTTGTGCAAGAAGGAGGTCATGTCCGCAATGTTTGGGAGAGGATAGAGGTCCTGTTATACCTGCATGTTCAGACACCTGTAATCTCCTCACGGACGCAGAGATCAGTCTTTTTCGAGGACGATGTGAAAGGGTGAGGATCATGGGCTTAAGGCCTTTTGGCAAAGGCCCATTTCCTCCATATTGGTGAGCATTTGTTTAGAAGCAGCCAAATAATCTGGTACCAGACATCTAAATCTGGTGAACACTGGGGCCCCCATCATCTTCATATGGGGAAAAATGCTGTATTTGGCAGGAACCATGTGTGTTTGAAGAAGTCCTAGACGGAAAATTTCAGGGTACGATGTGCGGAGGCAGGCGTAGCCATCTTTGGGCATACTGAGATATAGAGTGAGTTTAGAGGCGGTGTGTTGAAAAGGTGTCGAGGAGTACAAGATCGTTTTGACTAATCGTTGGTGAGCAACATCAACCAGGAGTTTGGAATGTGTGAGGAAATCCTTACCGAGAATTGGTAATGTGATGTTTGCAACAAGAAACTTCCAAATATGTCAGGTGTTTCCACATGATAGGTTGAGGGTTCCATAACCATGGGAGGGTATTGCAGCTACAAGGCGGATGTCAGCAGACTTAGACAGACTACATCATGCCCCAGAGAATAGCCTTAGCAGAAGAGAACGGCAAGCACCCATGTCTACGAAAAATCACACCTTTGTACCTGCATCATGGAAAAAAAAGGCTAATGACCAAGGAGGCCACCACCACAAACTATGTCATGTTTGCATGTTTTTTGGCCACTGAGAACTTTTTGTACATTTCTTCGTAGCAGCCCTGAATCTGGAGTGGTCGTCAGTAAGTTGTTGGAGAGAAAGTTGGTTGGAGTGTGAACGAGGGGTAGTGTATGTTGGTGGTGGGTGGCTTTGTCGCCGCTCCGGCACATCACGGAGTGGGTGTCTGTGTCCTAAAGTATTCACGTCAGCTTCGATCGATGTTGAATAATTGTCCTATTCACCAGGACTGGAGGCATTGATGGAGGCATGAAATGGGGTGAAGTGGCTTTCCATAAGGGCGTCAACTTTAATAATTAGGACCTTCATGGGCCAAATATCATCATCGAGGATGGCCTGCACGTATAGGTTCAGGTAGGCACTGTACCCAAAGGGCACAAAGTAAACTCACTTCACAAGAAGTGCCGTTTGTGACAGGTTAGAAATGATTGATACTGGTTATTTCCTTAAGGGCAAGTTAAGCCTTTTGGCCCCCCCCCCCCCATAGTTATTGAGAGAACAGAAAAAGCTTGGCAATACGCACAGTTGGTGATGGGGAGTACTGCTCCAGGATGTATGTTTTAAGGGTGTCATATGCTATTGGGGCATGTCTTTGTTCGCGAAGTCAATCAGATATTTCTGGGAACATGTCCTCGAGGATTGGCGCGAGAATATAGTCAGCTTCACTGCTTGAACGAGTGTTGTCCTTGATGTGAAACTGGATATTTGCAGGCTGAAACCAGGCAAACGCCTCTCCACTGGCAAAGGTCGGCAGTTTCATTAAGGCGACATGTTTGGAAGAGTCAGGTTTGGTGGGCGGCATCATAAAACAGTAGGCGGGAGCGAGTCATCCTGTGGTCACCAATTGTGCGGTAGAGCAGTTATGTTGTAACTGAGAGGCAAGGTGAATGCAACTGACTTTAATTTAACAGATAACAGCTTTATATGCAACAGTTTGAGGACAAGAGGATCACAAAACCTCAAACAAGATAATTCATGAACAGACAGGTTTAATAAACAGTTTGTGTAGAGTGAGATATACAATAAAGACAGAATACCGTTACAGTGTACAAGCTTGTTGTGAAACACGTGCTGTATACCTTTCTACTTCTGTGACCTGCTTTATCTACTGTATATGCACTTTTCTTCTCATATTATCTTAATCTTTTAAAAGTTAATTTATTTAGTTTGCTTTTTATGGCTAGTCTTTATTATGGATCATAAAAGAACTCAATGAAAAAAATCCATATTATTAATTTATGCATAAACCTATCAAGTTTACACATGAAATTAGCATATTTGACTGATCGACACAAACTACACATTTCTTTTTTCTCTTACCTGCATTCTCGTGTTTGCTGGATATTAAGTTTCTTCATTTCTAAAACTTCTGAGCAAAATCTGTACAGCCCTTTCTGTCTTCCACTCCTTCTCGCTCCCAATATCTCCGAATTATGCACTCTGTAGTAATTTTTCATTGATAATCAACTCATATGATCAAGCCATAACAACATGCACTGGTAAATCCCGTTTCTATACTGTTTTTTTTCGGACTTCTGAATACCTGCAAGTCCATTTTCATATGCTTAAATTCCATGTAGTTCAAACATATTTCATTTTGACAGGTTTTACCTTTAATTCAAGATCAAACGCCGCTATCTACTTGTTAGCTAAAGCCCACAAAGTTTTTTACACTGACATTTCAAATTTCCTCAAGAGGAATTTACAAAAGTCTTGCTACCATATATGATGCATTTATTCTCTGACTTCCATCCTTATAGCATCCATAATATTTACTTCAAAACTACTTATAAGGATCAGCCGACTCTCTTCTTCCCCTATATATATCAACATCTAACTGCTTTCATCTATTTGGTTTTAATTTAGCATCGTATCCCTACTCTTGTTAACATTTACTCCTACCATTTTCCTCTTACAAATTCTTTCATTACCTTAATAAAATGCGCCATTTGTAAACATAAACAATTCCGCATCTCTTATACATATAATTTTATTATTATATTAGGGCCCACAGGTATTTCCCTCTCAACTGTAAAATCCCTAAGTAGCCAAAATTTTTTATCCATATAGTCGTCTTACATACTTCTCTAAATGCATATTATACAAATGTATAGGCTCCCTGAAGTCACCATGGGACCCATGGGACTTAAACTGCTGCCATTATTATTCTTTTGTTCAGAAATTAAAATGTCTTGAGTATAAGTAAATCTACCGAAATTCCTCAATCTCCAGGAATTCAGAAATTTTCGTGGATTTCGCCATTTTAACTGAAAATCTTGAACAGAAATCCATGATAGCCATATGGATTCTGCTTAATAACAACTTCAATCCACCAAAGCTAACTTGAATGGGTTCAAAGAAAGTGAGGGGTTAGTGAAGGGGGAGGCTGCAATAGTATCAACTAAATAACTGCAACTCTTCCTGAATGTGTTCTATACCCATGTCGAGCTCAGACAATATGTAGCAATTTAAACCTAAGTTCAAGAAGTCGCATCAATAGTGTGTACTCTGAGGTAAGTATATTTCTTAAATAATATATCTGATGGATCATGGATTATGCTGACTAACTATTATATTGTATGGTATAACCTTACGTAACTGAAACCCTTAGAATAGAATTATCGTTTTCTAGTAAAAGGAGAAATCAAATTACTCTATGCATGATATAAATTTCCTGTCAGAATTTCCTGAAATATCTCCTAATCAATTGACAGAACTAGCAGTGTCAATGTCATTGAGAACTGAACAATGATTGGAACATAGCTTTTAAAAGGGCATACCCTACTAGCAGTGAAAAAAGAAATAAAAGAAGAAAACTGAAAATAAATTCTCTGAGAGAAAAAGTGATAGTGATACATAAATGGATCTGAATTCACATCAAGTATGTTTTATCCAAAGTACATTTCACCTGTTTGTCATCTCTTATACTTATGGAACCTAGCATTCTTAGGAACATTTACTAACCTAATGGGCCCATGTGTACTGTGTTAATTGTAAAACAGTGTATATAAAGCCTGTGTTGTATTAAATTCAGAAAGTAAAGCTATAATTACAAAATAAGGAATAGTTTCCATTGTTATGTATAACTGTGATAAAGAAAGTAGGCTAACAGATTTTTAATGACAATAATATTATTACATTGTAATTTGAATATAGCACTATCTACTTTAAATATTATGTTTAATAACTTCGGCAGCTTCCTCTTTTTAAGCACAGCGTCTCTGCCGGGTGACTGCTAGACATGGGTACAAGTCTCGCTCATAATCGTTAGTTCCTTTACTGTCTGCATCCTTACCATTCTATTGAGCTACAGATGGTGGATTTGAAGGAGCTAGTAGGTCTAATTGCTGAGTCATCAGCAGCCATTGCCTGGCCCTCCATGCAATCCCTGGTCCTAGCTTTGGTGGAGAGGGGGCTTGGGCACTGATCATATGATATATGGCTAATCTCTTGGGCATTGTCATAATATCACTGTCCCTTGCCTTTGCAATTTATGAGCGGTTTTTAAACTTTTAAGTTGAAGGCCACATTTTTCTGCTGTGTGAATGTGGGACATTAGAGCAATCAGTTCCATTTATTGACAGGTAAAACCAACTGTCATCTTCAACACCTGCAGACTCCTTGCTATCTATTACCCAGCAGTCTGTCTTCTTCGCCTGTGTATTTACAAGCACTACTAATTCATCAATGTCAGCAAAAACCACATATCCTCTCCTCTTGCTGGCCTACAAGCCCTGCAACCTACATTTACCTAACTATTCTATCAGATCACATTTAAACAGACTTAGTAAGTATGTTGGCTTAGATTTACCAATTTCAAAAGAAAAGTTGGTAGAAGCTGGCATAACTTTTATCTTTATAGGATATTAGGGAATGGGAGAGAATAAAGAATTGGCATAATTATTTCACATGAAACCACTGCATTTCTGTAAGCTATTCTCAAGAATTTTAGAGACCCATAAGAGGTGCTTGAGAGATATTTTGACCAGCTCAATCTCTATCAAATAATCTTTAGCAGTAAAATCTAGCAATAAAGGGGTCTGCTAATATATAATACAACCGACACTATGAAAACTCATTAAAAGTGGTGAAACTGCTTGTCAAATTTGATCCTTTCATGAAGCAGCACATTAACCATGTAGAAAGTGAATAATCGACATTTCATATAAAGAAAATTATATTCAATTGAGTCAATTGCTTCAATCAATTACTTTTTGTAGATTTTCAAGCATCAAGAATTTGTTCATTATCTGCCATTCTGAACTGATTTGATAAGTTGAATATAATTTTAATGACTTCAGAACACAGTTTCATGGCAATGGACTAATGTGAACAGTACGAACAAAGTGGTTAAAGCAAGGTAGCTAAAGGGCAATTAGTGTGCCCTATAGATTTACTTGGGGGTCACATATACGGAACTCATGTTGTTACTGGTGCAGCAAAGTAGTTCACAAATGTCAGCAGCTACTTATGCAATGTACAAAAGGTAAACTTTTTTTCAACTCAACTACAAACATTGTGAATTCTTGTAGGACTATGCAAATACTGAGATCTTGAGGTGAAAGGAGGTGCAAGACCCGTAGCAACAGCATCAAGGCTGTATGGTAGCCAGCCTCTAATAAAAGGAAGGCACATTCAGAGATCTGAAAGAAGACCATAGCTACCCTGAATAAGGTTGAAGCACAAATGTTGGCAAGAATGGTTGGGTCATACCACTTATACATATATACAATGGTTTTATACGATATCTTCCACCCAGTAAGCCATATGCGAGGGGTCGTAAAGTTTTCCATGATGCAGTTTGATGTGGCAATTAACCTCACAAAGGAAAATCCTCA
>NC_090725.1:190984982-191004982 GCF_036898095.1 Palaemon carinicauda
AAACAATATATTTTCATAATGTTCGATGAGAGAGAGAGAGAGAGAGAGAGAGAGAGAAAGAGAGAGAGAGAGAGAGAGAGAGAGAGAGAGAGAGAGAGAGAGAGAGAGAATGTTTGTGCGATATTTCAATCAAATTGGTGGTAATGGGATAGCTGTGGTGGTAGTGTGCGTGGTGGTATATACAGAACCTGTAAGCCGTTTGTCTGTGAGTGGTAGGCGGATGCAAATCTGCAATGCATGTTAGGTCTCATAAACGACAATATTCAGGTTAACGGCCTTGATCAGTTATTATTGTTTCAAAGCACCCATATGTGCAGATATCTCAAATATGAACACTGGCCACTTCGGTAGCAGATTTACATGACATTGCTTAAGCAACTGACCATTTACGAAAATAGTCAGTCAAGCCTCAAATATACTGATTTCCCTTACTAGATTTTGAGAGTTGCTGATTTACCAGTTTCCAAACATCAATCGGCACTGAAACTGGATGTAGTTCAGGAGCTTTGCATTTGAAGTTGAAGATTCCTCTGACATTTATTACACTTACTAATATCCTTGGCTACATCATCTATCATTCCTTTCCAATAATATTTTTGTGTTACTTTACTAAACGTTTCGTCACTTCCAAAGTGTCCTCTCGATACTGCATTATCATGACAAGCTTGTATTATTTTTTTTCTCTACTAATCATATATTTTTTTTTCAACATATTTTTAGTTCCACTATTTTGTTTATGATACATTTCGACAATTTTCAAGACCAATGGCTCACATTTTTTCTGATGGCCCTTTTATTTTATTTACACCTTCAGGATATTTTCCATACTTCAAATAGTTCTATATCTCATTATACTTAGTATCCTATATAATTCTCGCTGAATACTCATCTAGTCTTCCTATCTATTCCACAGAACTCAAACAATCACCATTGACTGGCGACTGGCCGTTTCATCTAACTGGCAGCGTCGTCCAGTGCTGCCACTAATAAAATAATGAAAAAGTAAATAATGAAACAATAAAGCCGTGAAATACATACACATATACACATACCCACACACACATATACCCTTACACACAGCGGTAGCTTCCTCCCCTTCCCTTAAGATATATAAGAAAGAGGGGTATTCTAGCCGAGAGCGGAGAATAGAATCCTGGGTTAATCTTCCCACTCGTGAAAACTGTCCTAGGACACTATTCCTCCTAAAAGAGACATAATGGGGGTTGGGGGTGGGAGATAAGACAAGGGCACCGGCCTGCTCTCTTGGTTGATTAAAGTCTAGATGTCTATATTCGGCCCAATAGGATCTTTGTAAATATTTTATATATCTTACGGAGAGTAAACTTACTAGACTAATTTTTCAGGTCTTTTGTATCTCCCTTAACGTGATTTTTTTCTTTAATAAGTAAATTTACATAGTATATGCAGAAAGTATCTACTGTATATACACAGGTATGATACTTTTACAACATATATTTAACATTAAATTCAATATTTGATACAATAAAAATCATTCACTTTCATTGCTTCAAACTGCAAACTACTCTAAAAAGATTCTTTTTCTTTTTTACCTTTAATGACACAGTAAGCTTGTTAAATATTTTCAACATATTGGCAGGCAAAATGTTTCTCGATATCGTATGATTTTGATAGGACCCATTTTGGTGTATTATATTCTACATCTTAATAAGGAATTCTTTCTGAAGGTGATACATTGTCATCCCTGCTATACCATACACAATTTATATATTTAACGAGAAGAAAATTTACTGGGTTAACCTGTTTCTTGGTTTTACGTGTAGTCCATCATCAAAAATGTTATTGGTTCCACTTTAACTATACACGTTTCTAAAATTAAGTTTAGAAACGACTCCTAGATGGGTTTAACATACACACAAAAATATAGAACATGTAAATGATTTTCTACTTCCATGCACTTGTTACAGAAATTACCATTTTTTATATTCAGTACTCTAAACCTTTCTCTTGTGGCTAATGATTCATACAAAAATATACACATCAAACCTCTCTGATACGAATCAACATTAAAGAATTTTTTTTCATTATTGCTATTGGGGAAGTTATTTCTTATATCACAATTTCATAGCATTGTATAGACATCCTCAGCAGTTTTAACCATTTCGTATCTATCGTTGATAATATTTCCATTTTCATCCTTTAAAGTAAATATATATTGGCGACCTGTTCCAAGTGTTCTTTTCGTTAATGTGATGCTTCTTCTATTCTTAAGTAATACTTATACATATCTAGGCAAAACCGCCAGTGTTTTCCCAGGACAGGAGACCGAAATTAACAGAGTGATAAGCACGGGATGGAGAGGATTTTGGTAGACAAAATGAGATTATGAAACGTAAAATGCCACTTTAACTAAAAAGAAAAGTATTTAATCAGATGATCTTACCAGTATTATCTTTCATGTAAGAAACTTGGAGCCTTACTAAACCTCGAGGAAATAAGCTTGTTAAAACTGAAAGAACTATAATATGACTTACTATGGGAATAACAATAAAAGAAAGAAAAATAGCAACATGGATACGAGAGCAAACTGAAATAGAGGATAATGTAACAATATATAAGAAAAACAAATGAACATGGGCAGGATGTATAATGAGAATGATAGATAATAGATGGATATTTAGAATAACAAAATTAGCCACTAGAGATTAAAAAATGAACAGGGAAAGGAAGAGAATATGATGGATTGACAGACTGAGAAAGTTTGCGGGTGTGAACTGGCAAAGAAAGACCATAAACACATAAGTGGAATGACATGACTAAGCCTTGGTCTGCAGTGGACTAGTAACGGGTGAAGATAATGATGATGATGATATATACTGTATATATATATATATATATATATACATATGTGTGTATATGTATATACAAATATATATATATATATATATATGAATGTATATATATATATATATATATATACAGTATAAATATATATGTGTGTGTATGTATATTTGTATATATATACATATATATGTATATATATACATACATACATATATATATATATATATATGTGTGTGTGTGTGTGTATATATATGTATAAATATGTGTATATATATAATATAATATATATATATATATATATATGTATATATATATGTATACATATATATATATATATATATATGTATATATATATTATATATATATTACTTTGCGTTTACAATTAATAGATATCTTAATGACCCCTAAAACTGGAAAATGACATCTCTACAGACGAACTAAGCTCGGATTAGTATTCAAGAAAACAAAAACTACAATTTTGGTATTTTTTTCCATTTATTTTTATTGTTGGTACGGGATTTGCCCCCTCAGGAAATCTTGATTAATAAGCAAGATTAATCTCGGAATTGATTCCTTTTAAAGAGGCGCCTTTCCTTATGACAATGTGGTCTTGTTGCTCCAACATTCTCGCTGCAATGAAATAGCTTCCCCAACTCCCTCGATGCTATCCTATGACGTTCCTCTTTTTTTTTCTTCGGTGGAGTTTATGATTTTATTGTTGCAAAGGGGTTGATACAGAATTTTTGAAATGAGCTCCAACTAGTTTTCAGGATAACACTAAAACTGAATTTCCATTTATTATATTTTAGTGTCTACACGTTTGTCGAGTCACTTGTTTACGTAATTCACTATTACAAAAGATCGACGCTGATTATGAATTTAGATTTTCTAAAGGGGAGAATAAACCCTAAAATATATTTTATTTTAGGCAAAAGATAACGTTCCTCAAGAACCCACGTGAATCTTATTTGCAGATAAGAATCGTAAGCTTCTTCGAAGAGGGGGTTTAGCTTGTGAGACTGGTTAAGAAATTACGTGAATCATAATAAAAAATCATTTATGTATTTAAAAGTTAATCTCAAAATTTCTATTTTCAAAGAATTTTGAATTTTCCCTTTTCAATTAATTTTGGGGTACCTAAATCTTTTCGTATCTTTAATTTTCACAACCATAGCCTTTATACCGAACGATAATTCCATCGTTCAAGCAATAAAATTCTGACGATGAATCACGTAAAAGAAAATTATACAAAACACGTGGTACCATCAAAAGGGCAAATTAAAAAGAATATAATTTTAGCTTTAGCGGGATGATACATACTAATTAGAGCTCAGTTCGTCTTGATAGATTCAATATATATATATATATATATATGTATATATATATATATATATATACATATATATATATTCATATATATATATATATATATATATGTATATATAGATGTATATATATATATATATATACATCTATATATAAATATATAAATATACATATATATACATATATATATATATATATATATACATATATATATATGTATATATATGTTTATATATATTTATATATATACATATATATTTCAAATAAGCCATATATATTAATACATTAAAGTCTGGATTCTCTTAAAGACCTCGGGACTCCGCCACTGGCATACAGATATCCTGGCGAGGGTTCAAATCCCCGCCGGTCCGATATCAGTCTTTGGGCGGTTCCACCTTGGGCTCTGGTCCCGAGGTCGTTAAGAGAATCCAGACTTTAATGTATTAATATATATGGCTTATTTGAAATATGAAAGAAACACGTTTAAATGTGCAAAAAATTTATCATACATATATAAATGTATATAAATATATATATATATATATATATATATATATATATGATGAAAATAATTAAAGGTATAAATATATTCCTATAGGATATTCGATGGTCTTCTGGAAAGAAGCATTAAGTCTGAATAATATATATCGATGTTCATGTTTATTTTTCATGAGGTTGAAACAAAGAGATGTGTTTCAGAGTACCAGTGCTTCGTTTGTAAATAATTTAGTATTCCAAGTATGCAGGAATTAAGGAAGTAGTATTTTATTCAAAGATTTTAAGAATTTCCTTGATATTAGAGTTACGCATAATTCAGTAGTAGGGTTGAAGTTAATTAAATTAAACTAAAGAAGGGTACAATTTATTTTTATTGTTCTATCTAGTTATTTTTTGTTTGTTTGTTTAATACTCCTTATCATTGATAATACTGGCATACGTAATGAAAATTAGATTAAAGAATATAAAGTACATTATATTTGAGCAAATACTTTTTCATTTGAGTAAAATAAGTTTAATGTTAAATTTATTATTATTGTGCATGATAACTGTTCACCCATTGGGGGTGATCTGCCGGTTTTATATTTAAATTATTCTACAGTAATCTTCACGGAAAACCAGAAACTGCAGCACCATAGACGTGAAAAAGAAGTACAAGTAAAGAAGAAAGAAGAATGGGTCCTACTGAAGAACACGGAAATTAAGAAAAACAAGATACTATTCTGAATGTGGCCGAGCGGTTATTACCGGAGGCTGGGTTTCCAGCTATATAACTACATGTTGTGAGAAGTAGAGTGAGGTCAATAGTAAACCAAGACTTCCATCAATAAGGGAAAACTCAATGTCAAAGCCCCTTTCTAAATAAAAAGCAAATGTCCGTGTTATCGGAGAACAAGGTAAATTGCGGAAGAGGATAAAAAATAATGCCAGAGAGAAAAAGGACAAAGAGGAGGTGTTGTCAGGTCTACTATGGGAAAACTCCTCCCATGGTATCAGAAGATCATACAATATTATTGGCCAGTGGGTCACCTTGGTATCCATTCATTTCTTTTTATGAATGTCAGACCAAAACAGTAGGTCATGAATCAGGCATCTAAGCCCAAAGATCTACTTTGTAAGACGTGTTCTGAATTTATCTAGGGCCTTATAGAGGTCAAGAACAGGCAGAGAGGTCTGAGAACATCTAGACGACAGTAAGAGGGCACTCGCTCGTGTAGGAGAACCCCAGAATCATTAATTTCAAGTATTATAGTGTTGTAACAAACCGTAAGCTTTGTTTAATAAAGAAAATTTAAACATGTGACTCCATTTATCATTAATATTCACGCTACCAATTTAGAAACCGATTACACATATATATATATATATACATATATATATATATATATATATATATATATATATATATATATATATAAATATATATATATATATATATATATATATATATATATATATATATGTATATATATATATATATATATATATATATATATATATAAATATATATATATATATATATATATATATATATATATATATATATATATATATATGTATATATATATATATATATGTGTGTGTGTGTGTGTGTGTATATATATATATGTATATGTATATATATATATATATATATATATATATATATATAATATATATATATATATATATATATATATATATATATATATTTATATATATATATATATATATATATATATATATATATATATATATGTATGTATACATATATATATATATATAATATATATATATATATATATATATATATATATATACATATATATATACAGTATATATATATATATATATATATATATATATATATATATATATATATATATATATATATATATATTCATCTGCCAAGGCACTTACCCTAATTTATAGAGTGGCCGAGATAAAAGAAGAGAAAGCGGTCTTTCCTTCTTTATGCTCCTCCCAGCCTGACGATGGATTCAACCAAGTTTGATTGGTGCTGCTAGGGTGCCACAGTCCACCCTCCCCGTTATCCACCACAAATTAGGCTTCATAAGCTGAATCCCTCTATTGCTACCTCAGCAGTCACCAAGATGACCAAAGGAAGCAGCAGGGTCTATTCAAACTATGTCACAATCTCTCACCATTTATTCTTATTTCTAACACGCTCTTTCACCTCTCTCATATCTATCTACCTATTAGTTAGAGCTTTCTTCACTCCATCCACTAACTCGAATCTTGGCCATTCTCTTGAACCCCTCCCATAAATTTTTACATTCATCACCTTCTGCAGTTGAGGACTATTTGCCATTCTCTTTACATGGCCAAACCACCTCAACACATTCCTATCTAATGTAGCTAGTAATTCATTTCTTAAGCCCGTTCTCACCCTCATTACTTCGTTCCCGACCCTATCTAATCGAGTTAAGCCAGCCATACTCCTCAGAGACTTCATCTTGAACATATTCAATTTCTGTCTCTCAATCACTTTCATTCCTCGCAACTCTGATCCATACATCACAATATGTGCAATCATCTTTCTCATTTAAAGCTCTCTTTACATTCACTCCTAGTCCTCTTTTCTTTACCACTACACTCACTGTCTGCAATATTTTACATCTTTTGTTCACTTTCTGGCCGACATCTACTTTCACTCCACCATTTGTAGTAACAACAGACCCCATGTACTTAAACTAATCTACTTACTCAAGTAGCTTTCCATTCAACATAATATTCAATCTAGCACCAGCCTCCCTTCTCATGAATCTCATAACCTTACTCTTACCCCTTTTAACTCTCAACTTCCTTCTCTCACAGACTCTTCAAGACTGTCACTAATCAATGCAGCTCCTCCAAGCCTGGAACCAATACAGTATCATATGCTAACGTCAATTGATTCACCTCCCGTTCATGATCAGTCTCATCCATCAATTTCAATCCTGACCAAGCACTCGGGTGTTCACCTCTCTTACAGCCAAATCAGCAACCAAATTCAATAACCATGGCAATATCACACATCCCTGTCCCAGCCCCACTCTCACTGGAAACCGCTCAATCACTTCATTTCATATCCTAGCTCACGCTTTATCTCTTGTGTATGAACTCTTCACTGCTTGCATCAACCTTTCAACAATTCCATATAACTTCACCACATTCCACATCGCTTCCCTATCAACTTTATCATAAGCTGTCACCAGATCCATAAATGCAACATACACCTCCTTAGGTTCTGCTAAATATTTCTTACATACCTGCCTAACTCCAAATCTGATTCTTAAGGTCCAGTCACACATGCATGTTTAGGCCAGCCGTATTATCACGTATCAAAAAGTGCACGTATAACGTCAGTACAACGCAGTTCGCTGGTTCGTGCAACGCAGTAATTGTGGAAACGTCCCAGCAACCTAGGACGTACCTTGCCGTATGAACGGTACCCTCGTGGATACCTGGCGGTACAGCGAGGGCCACGTATATTGTGGGCAGCTCACAATATACGTGGGTCGTCACGTATCCGTGATTGTACTTGACTATACGTTGGGCGCACGGGAGGCCAACCTAGGGGCAACCGGAACATACGTGAACATACGTAATGTATAACGTCAGTGCTAAGGAAGCCCAACGCCATCTTCACGTATTGTGGCTGTTTCCCCGCCAAACACGCCAACCCACGCCACCGCCAGGTAGCGTTAAGGCAGCGGCGCGGCAACGTGGCTTCAGTGTGACAGAGAGAGAGAGAGAGAGAGAGAGAGAGAGAGAGAGAGCCCTGCTTTACTAAAACTACAAACCTTTTTTCTTATATCTCCAAACTATAATTAGATACTTAACGAGAGAGAGAGAGAGAGAGAGAGAGAGAGAGAGAGAGAGAGAGAGAGAGAGAGAGAGATTTTGGTGGGTAAACACATTGTTTCTAATTTTCCCCTGCTATAAGTTTCGTAATAATTCAAAATCTCTTTTACATATGTATTATTTTATTAATGAATATTTCTCATGGAGTTATAGACAGTATACTATATCCCATACCTGGGAGTATAGAGGAGGCATGCCTGGCACCAACCTCGCGCTGATATACCTCTGATGAAAGTCTGACGTAGCTCTGACGTTGCTCTGACGTAGCTCTTATGTAGCTCTGACGTAGCTCTGACGGCACTTGACGTACCACCTACGTCACCATACCTAGTAAAGACGTTATGCTTGCGTGACCCTTCACGTACTACCTGGAAGTATGTCCATACAGTAGGTCCACATAACGTATGCACAACGTAAGTACAACGCACAACGGCTGCCACTCACGCACTACGTCACACTAACGCAGTACTAACGTCATACTGACGTGCGTAGGTGCAACGTAGGTGCAACGTTGTGCGGCACAATTCAATACCTGTGTGGGCGTGGTTAAAAACGCACGTTTGGCCGCGTATGGGCATACGGGAGGACATACCGGGTGAGAACATGCATGTGTGACTCTACCTTTACACCACATACCTCTTCTAAAACCGCCCTGCCCTTCTATGTTTGTATTCTCTGATTTATTCTTAATTCTATTAGTTAACACTCTACCATACACTTTTCCAACCACACTTAATAAACTAATGCCCCCACAATTACAACACCCATGTCTTTGCATAGCAGAACAATATACGCATACACGCCAGTCTCATTTCCATTACCAACATTGAACGGTTCCATGTAAATTCCATCCCAGTAATTTTTCATCCTGAATAAATCCCCCAACTAAAATTCCACCCGACAAAATTACTACCACATGAATTTTTCCTCCCGTAAGTTATTTACCCCACCAAATAAGAAAAGGAAACTTTATCAGCATAATTTGATCAATTGTTTCTCTAAATAATCAATGGATATCTGAAGGGAAAATTTCACAACTTAAATCATATATATATATATATATATATATATATATATATATATTTCAATTTTATTATAATTTCATTGTCAGCTATAATTTATAGTAACTATGGAAAAATTATTTTCTTTTATATCAATAGGCTAACTGAACGTATGGCTAGATAAAGGGATAAAAAAGAAGATAAAAATTGTAATTTTATCATTAAAAGACAGTACCAAATTTCTAGTACAGTGCATACCCGTTTCATAAATATAATACAGAATAAAATGAATGTTTAATACAGAAAGCTAAAAAGAATTTATGCTCTAAGCAACACTCGTCAAAAAGTTTAGAAAGTCTTTTTTTTTTTCCACCAGTTTCTTTAGTCTTTAGTCAATGGCTTCGTATTTTTTTTTTCTTTGCTGAGCCTCACGCCCAATATGGGAAATTTTTGCTTGTGCCATTGTTTCAACCTTAATTAAAGCTCCACATTACTTCACGTGTTGACACTGTTGCATCGGAGTTCTCCTCTTTTCCTTCCATCTGCTTGGTTTAAGACAATTGTTTAAAAAGCTACTATTCATAGAAAATTATAGTTTACTTATGTTGTTTTTACTGAAAATCTCCAGTTATGTTAGTTTTGAACATACAACCCTTTTACTTAAATTAAGAAATAATATTTTAACTAACTATTATTTATAGTAAACGTTAGTTTACTTATGTAGTTTGAATGTTCTTCCTTTTTTAACATACAGCCGTTTAACATATTTTAAGAAACAATCCCTTAACAAGCTAATATTTATAACAAGCAATAGTTTACTATATAGTTTTCACTTGGTCCTCACTTCACTCCGCATTCTCTACAGGTATAAACATAATAAAACATTAAATTGCATTATAGCGCACCGTGCCGGTTGACGCCAGGTTTATTTTTCCAATGAATCATACTTTTAGAAAACAATATAGATGTAACATCACATATTCTAATAACTTTTACAAACTTCTGTACTGATATAGCAGTGCATATTTAAAACAAAATGAACAAACTTTCAAATTAACATATAAGCCTCCTCTGCCGCCCAGGAAAAACCATAGATAAAAAACAAAATCTCAAGTTTTGAAAAAACTATGGAAACCTGTGTATCCACGGCAATAATGCAGAGTAACTCAAATTTGAGTGGTGGAACCTCACTCTTGTACTACTAATAAATAATAATGATAATAATATTAATAATAAATTCGACTTGCTCGGGCTAGCGTGCGCTAGAAAGTGACCACTTCCTAAATACCTCTTCAAACATCGAATACGTTTCACCCAACACTAAATTCTCATTGGCCACTGCCTACATAATAACTGAACTTAAGTAACAAGACACTTAAGATCTGCTTACATGTCGTTAGGACAATTATTTTTCGCTATACTTCGTAACGCGAAAAAATTCTAGTCCTCACTTCACTCCGCATTCTCTACAGGTATAAACATAATAAAACATTAAATTGCATTATAGCGCACCGTGCCGGTTGACCCTAGATAATACCAAAGAAAGGGAGAGAAGGAAAGAAATGGAGAGAAAGAAATAAATGTTCCGATTGTATGATTTACACATTTAACCTCTTTTTGAAGCCTTTGACAAACATGTTTACTTGAAACAGACTACCAACACTCATGTCTACGAAGACACCTATCCTTGACGTTATCGTTTGCGATGTTTGAACTTGTAGCCACAGTTTTAACAAAAAATTCTGTTTGGTTACATTACAGGAGCTTTAACTTCTTAAAGATAAATCGATCAAAGGACAAAATCATTCCAGCTTCCTCTGTATCAAGCAAAAGACATCAAATATGGAAAAGCATTTGTGACAACTTCCGATATCAAAAACTTCACAGTATTGGTGATTTTTTTTTTTTTTTTGTTCAACTAAGAAATCTTCAAATTACAATAAACTTAATTCCCCAAATCTCAGATAAGAAAACTTTAATGATCTATCAAAATAATAAAGAAGTTTTTCAATATAGGAAAACATAATCCGCACAGATTCTGCAACACCATATTATCAAAAAGATCCTTTGTATGCACCGATCTACCAGCTTAATGTTTCACAGCTGCTTGCAAAGATTTAACAAGTGAATTTTCCGTTGGATCTATGTAACCCCTCATTTCATGCATGCACGTTATGGCATAAATAGCTTGATCACTGGAGATTACTAAAGCGCCGGAATCTAATAAAAGCGTCATAAATAAAGCAACATACAATGGCATTTCGCTTTGCTCGTGACCATTATTGTAAGTTTCTCTTTGTTGAAAGACAAGTTGGTAGGCCATGTCGGTGCTGTCATTCATCGATGATAGAAGATGCCCATGACAACTGAGGTCCCCCAATTTCGTGTCCAAATTAGATGCCACCGTTAAAGACGACTGCTGGCATTTCATTGCATTCACGATCCTGGAAAGCAGATTCCAAAAATAAAACAATGTACATATATACTTGTAATTTCAAAAACCTTTACCTTCTATATCAAAGTTAAATTTCAGCGAAAAATTTCCTTTTTTTTTTTCTCTCTCTCTCCTTATCTTTGCCGTGTAATAAAACTTTTGTTACGTAAACACTCAAAGTTTAACAATAAAGTTTCCCTCGTTAATATGAACAGTCAAGATGGAGAGGACTTTCACTCTGGAATATTCTACTTAAGAATTTTTACCTCCATTTTATTAATAACCTTTGGTATAAAGCACCAAACCTCAAGTTAAAGCACCAATTGCCTCTGTACCTGGACACCAATATTAGAGATTAAAAACCTCAACATATTTTTAAAAGTAGCAAAACAGTCTAAAGAATGAATAACTCTCACAAGTCCATAACTCTGAAAAATGTAAACAAGAATTGACCATTCATCCATGTTAGTTGACAACACTTCAAAAAATCCGCTCTTTTGTACTCTTTCTGGGCTTACATACATTGATGACCTGAACAGTGTATTCAGTACAAGTTTAAATTCTTTGGTTTTCTATGATTTCCAAATCTGGCTTTTTGCTACCTGCTTGCATTAAAATCGAAAATTTTATCTGGAACAACGTTCAAACATTGCCAAAGTACTTTACATAATTCTGTCGACTGCCTTCTGCTCCTTCATGTTTAATTTTAAAGATTAATTTGCTGTCCAGTTTCCAACCACTCTTTTCATGATATATATAAAAAAAAAAAATGCGCTGTATTCATCGCTAAAAACTTCAGAATTACTCCAAACCTACTACAGTGAACCCTCGTTTATCGCGGTAGATAGGTTCCAGACGCGGGCGCGATAGGTGAAAATCCGCGAAGTAGTGACAGCATATTTACCTATTTATTTAACATGTATATTCGGACTTTTAAAACCTTCCCTTGTACGTAGTACTGTTAACAAACCACCCTTTAATGTACAGAACAATTAATGCATGTACTACAGCACCCTAAACTAAAACAGGCACAAATATTAAAGGCGATTTTATATCATGTGTTTCCTAAACACCTAAAAAGCACGATAAAAAATGGCAACCAATGTTTTGTTTACGTTCATCTCTGATCATAATGAAGAAACAAACTCATTTAGTGTACACATATATGTACGTATAGGTTAGTTTTTGCATCGATTATATTGATTATACAGTACTGTATGTTGATTTTTTTATTACCAATGTTTTAGTTTACGTATTTTTCTTAGGACTTCCAAATGAAATCTTTTTCTGTATGACGCCGCCTGAAACGACGGCGTGTACGCTCAGTAAACAACCACGCTCAGAACAAACAAGGCATTTAACGCGCATGATGATAGTGATAAATAATGATACAGTACATACAGTATTTACAGTAAAAGCATTTACAAAATATGTTACCTTACAAATATAAATTATACAGTACTTGTACGTAGCAAAGCAGGAAAACAATTTGAGAGAGAGAGAGAGAGAGAGAGAGAGAGAGAGAGAGAGAGAGAGAGAGAGAGAGAGAGAGAGAGAGAGATTGTTTTACGTACGTAAATGTAAATTTTAAACAAAAAAAATATGATAGGTTACAACATGTAGACTTTTAAAACCTTCCCTTTAACTTAATGCATACAGTACGTACATTACTAAACTATAAAACAGGTTAAAGTAAAAAATAAAGATTGTTTTCTGTACTCACCACGAAAGAAGTTCAAGAAAAACTTGAATGACGATGGCGATGAATTTGCTGCACAGTAGAAATGATGATGATGAAGCTGATGATGTGTTCTACTGTGCAGTCAATGATAGTATTTTACGTCTTTTCAGACGGAGGTGTCTTTTCCTGGGACACCTCTTCAACTTCTTCAATTTCTTCCGAAGGCGTACTAGCAGGAGGAACTGGCTCTTTTTTGCGAGGCTGGAAAAACATTGTGATCGGAAGTTGTTGCCGCTGCTTCTTTTTTCGATCCAAGAGCATCCTGTAGGGAGTCGTGATGTCATCAACCTTGTTGCAGAATTGCATCGAGCGAACCATATCCTCGTCCCACTCTTGTAACATTTCTTTCGCCTCCTTCATATGGTTGCAGAACTTGGCAAGCCGTTCTAATGTTAAGCCCGTTTCTTCGACATTTTCTTGGGTCTCTTCCTGGGTACCCTCACTCTCTTCCTCACTTGCCGATTTCGTCAGGTCTTCGAGGTCTGCGTCAGTTAGGGGCTGGGAATGGCAGTCCAACAACTCGTCGACGTCTTCAGTCGTCATGTCGCCAAACCCGTCACCCCCCAATTATGGCAGCCAACTGCACAGATTTCCGTATTGCAGAGTGTTGGATTTCCGACGGAGTAAATCCCTTGTCGTCGTAAACAATATCGGGCCACAGCTTCTTCCAGCTCGCATTTACGGTTGCAGGTTTCATCTCTTGAAGTGCCTTTTGAATATTCTGCAGGCACGTGGCTATGGTGTACTGCCGCCAGTACGCCTTCAAGTTGAAGTCTTCATCCTCGTCATCTTGGGCAGCATCCACACACGCAACGAGGTCCGCCAAGGTATTCTTCGTGTAGAGGGCCTTGAACGCCCTGATAACCCCCTGGTCCATTGGTTGAATTAATGACGTGGTGTTGGGTGGCAGGAACTCAACCTGAACGCCCTCACGCGACAGGTCAGTTGCGTGTCCACCAGCGTTATCCATAAGGAGAAGGATCTTGAATGGCAAGCCCTTCTCTAAGAGATATTCATGGACTTGCGGGATGAAACACTGGTGGAACCAGTTGGAGGTCAGCATCTTCGTAATCCATGCTTTTTGATTATGCATCCAGTACACGGGAAGGAGATTCTTATTTTTATTTTTCAAAGCGCGAGGATTTTTCGACTTATAAATAAGCCCCGGCTTTAACAAAAATCCAGCAGCATTGCCACACATCATGAGGGTAACGCGATCCTTGAATGCCTTAAAGCCAGAGGCTTTGGCTTCCTCTTTGAACAGGAAAGTTCGCGACGGCATTCTCTTCCAAAACAAGCCGGTTTCATCCATATTAAAGACTTGTTCCGGCTTGTATCCACCTTCAGCGATAATGTTCTTGAAAGTCTGGTTCACGTAAGTTTCAGCAGCGGCAGTGTCAGCGGAAGCAGACTCCCCATGCAGGGAAACGCTTTTCAGGGCGAAGCGTTTCTGAAACTTCGCGAACCATCCTTTGCTTGCGGAAAAACGTTTCTGAGGCTGGGAATCAGTGGATGTCCCTGGTTGAGGATCATCTGCATCATCATCATCTTCAGCATGGTTGCCGTCGTCCTCTTTAGGTTCCTTTGCAGCAAAATTCTCATATAAGCTCAAAGCCTTTGTTTGGATGGTGTTCGTATCCAACGCTATGTTCTTCTTCCGGCAGTCGGCAATCCACACAGCTAAAGCACCTTCCATGCGTACGATCGTTTTATTACGCGTTGTAACGACTCGCTTCGCTGATCTGCTAAAGGTGATTGCAGCAGTCTTTCTAATGTTCGCCTCGTCCTTCTTGATGTAGCGAACGGTGGATTCGTTGATGCCAAAATGGCGGCCGACGGCCGCGTAACTTCTACCATCTTTTAACATGTCGAGAAGCGTAACCTTCTCAGCTATCGTCATCATCCTTCGGTGGCGTTTAGGCTCACTACCAGCCTTACTAGAAGCAGAACGCTTGGGAGGCATTGTAACAGAAAGTTCAACAAAAAGTTCAACTTAAAACAGTCGCACACAGCACAGATTAAACTTCACAAAGTTAAGAACGTCTACTCAGCAATACGCGGAAAGAGAAAGTGAACGATGCAGCCCCGCGAGAACTTTGATGCTGCGGGTAGAAGATGCGGGCAAAACACCAATCACAGGCTAGATAACAAAAACTTGAGTTTTGATTCGTCATCTATCAGCGCTTGAACCAATCACAACCCGTCTTAGTACTATGGCGCGTTGGTTACTAATAGAAGATGCCCCCGCGCATACTGAACGTACGTAGATTAAGTACAATACCGTAATAATAATAAATAATGATAATAATACTGTACAGTAATAATAATAATAATAATGATTAATAATAATAACAATAATAATTTTATTAACAACAACAACAACAATAATAATAATAACAATAATAATAAAAATTTCCGTACGCTATTTTACGCCTCTCTCTCTCTCTCTCTCTCTCTCTCTCTCTCTCTCTCTCTCTCTCTTGTACGCTTACAGTATTCGAAATGTGATTTTTGCAACAAAGAATATTATTGGATGCAGTACTGTACTACGTACGTATACATACAAAAGATTCATGGAAAAGAAGCACATCCATTACAGTACACACCATTCTAATATGGTATGACTGCATCTGATTTGCGTTTCATGTTCGATTTAATTTTACTACGTACTGAATTATCGTATGATCACATTCTCTTTTCGTGTTTTATTTCTTTCTGTGCTGAATTATATATCATATGTAATGCAATGAACAATCAGTAAGAGCAGATATTACTAATTACAGTATTAATGGAATTACAGGTAACAAAATATCGTATTTGGTTGTCTTCAGATTTCGCGGTATTTTCGAATTTTCCGGAAAATCCGCGATATGTATATATATATGGGTTATGGGAAAACCCCGCGAAGTGGTGAATCCGCGATTGTCGAACCGCGAAGTAGCGAGGGTTCACTGTACTGAGGTGTCACAACATATAAATTTCCCAACACCAGAGGTGTCACAATATAACTATTAAATCTGAGGAGTCACAATATAGCGGTAAATTCCCTATGAGGCGTCGCAATATATTTATAAGATTGCCTACATCCGAGGCTTCGCAATGTGATAAATTGCCTACATCTGATGCGTCACAATATAGTAATTAACTGCCTACATCTTAGGCGTCGCAATAGAGTGATAAACTGCCTACATCTGAGGCGTCACAATAAAGTGATAAACTGCCTACATCTGAGGCGTCACAATATAGGGATAAACTGCCTACATCTTAGGCGTCACAATATAGTGATAAACTGCCTACATCTTAGGCGTCATAATATAGTGATAAACTGCCTACACCTTAGGCGTCACAATATAGTGATAAACTGCCTACACCTTAGGCGTCACAATATAGTGATAAACTGCCTACACCTTAGGCGTCACAATATAGTGATAAACTGCCTACATTTTAGGCGTCACAATATATTGATAAACTGCCTACATCTTAGGCGTCACAATGAAGTAATAGGTTAAATAAGTCTGATGCAAGTATATAGTTAAAGTAACGACCAAAATAAAAAGAACGAATTTCTGCGTCAAAACGTGATCTCAACCAGAGCATCTGATATTTCTTCACTAAGTTCTCAACTAGCTTTGCTCTATATGTAAAAATACAGAAATACTTTATCGTTTTCATTTTAACAATACCTTTCACGACAAATTTCGTGGAAATTATGTAACAGACAATTCTGTCCAAAAGATATTCGTTAAAATAACGTTTTCGTTAATTCAGAAAGTTTGGCATCTAAACAAGGTCTTTAACGACATAGTTTATCCTAATACTGTAGTTACGAAATTCGCCTTTAGTATTCGTCCTCTGTAAACCTTTCCAAATACAATTTAGAGTCTGAAAACCAATTATACTTTCTTGTAAATAAATCCAAATCTTGAAGCTTTTAAAGTAAATAGCTAGCATCCAATGCCCCTTCAAATCAACCATCCGCAGCTATGCCATCATCTAAAAATACTTCAATCTTCACTTCCTTAGATCTCCAATATCTAACAGACTTAAGAACTTTAGTAAAGATGTACCGCCGCTTCAAAAATATCTAAAGAAAATCCATTATAAAAAAAACTTTTTAAATTTTTCCCCAATGAGAAAGATATTGGCAACGTTTTAATAGATTTCTATGCGATAAGCAGACTGTAGACTGATTAAATCCTTAAAAAGTTTGTAATAAAAAACCAGCCTTTGCTTACCATTTCCATTCTTGGTCACCGTCAAAGGAATTATTTCTTAGTTTTTCTGATACCAGTGTCACCCATTCTCTTTTAATAAATTTTGATTCGTCCCTTCCTGACCTATTGTTACACAATCCAACAACCACAGTAACGGTTTTGAAATGGAATTTTGTGATCGCCCTTTTAGACGTCAATGACTATCTTACCGGACCCAATCTAATTCTGTTCAATGTATTGTGAATAACAACAACCAACAGGCGATTAAAACAATAAAATAAAATAAACACAATGTTCCAATTTCCTTGTACCAACTGCTAAGTATACAAAATAAAAACAGCTATATTTTCACTTATCTTTTCGACGTCTTTCTTGGTACATTCCTGGCTCCAATGTCAACTCTCGGCCTTTATTGAGCTCTAGACCTCTTCCATCAAAGTTGATATGAATCCACACTTTCCCTCGATCTTTAACTAGCATGACACTTTCGGCGATGCTGCTCTTTGCGTACTAACTCGTTTCTGCAGCAGTTTTAGATGTTCCTTGTCCTCCAAGTTGATAAACAATCGCATCTAATGCTAACATTTTCGTATCAGTTTTCTCAAAATAACGCGATGCTCATTCAAATGGTTTTCCATCATACTTTAACGAGGTGCGGATACTTGTTGAATATTCTGCTGGAAATCGGATAATAGATTGTCCATCACTTCTTGAAACGGTTTCAGCATTCTGATTGCTAACGTGAAAACACTATTCACATCTGAAGCCGTATTTGACCCTGCCTGGCGTCCTGGCTAATAAATTCGACTTGCTTGGGCTAGCGTGCGCTAGAAAGTGACCACTTCCTAAATACCTCTTCAAACATCGAATACGTTTCACCCAACACTAAATTCTCATTGGCCACTGCCTACATAACAACTGAACTTAAGTAACAAGACACTTAAGATCTTCTTACATGTCGTTAGGACAATTATTTTTCGCTATACTTCGTAACGCGAAAAAATTCTAATATCTGCAGGTAAGTTTTATTTGAGCACAACCCGTTTAACTGATTTAGTCGGGTGTATAATTTGTGGAGTTGAAAATAATGGGAAAAACGTTTCTTTGGGTATTATTTTCTCAGGATAGAATTTCCGTGGAGTGATTTTTCGTGATGAACATTTCGTGGTGGAGTTTACGGGTCACCCATGAAACATACTGTATATTAAACAATCTCAGCAACTATTTAAGTACAATTATACACCTCTCCATTGACATCTCAGCCCTCACACCACCCATACCTGCTTTTCCTGCTCTCGTTTCATCTAGTGCTCTCTTCATCACTTCCTCTCTTGTAATCTCTCTCTCTCATTCTCCTCTTCCATAACTGGCTCAACACCTGCAACATCAATTATATCTGCCTCCCTATAATAATCAACATTCGGAAACCTTCCAAAATATTCAGTCCACCTTTTCCTTGTTTCATCTTCTTTCAAAAACCTTCCATTTTCATCCTTCACTGTCTCTTCATTTTTCGATCCACCCTTCCTACTCCCTTTACTTCTTTCGAAAACTTCTTCATATTCTCTTCATACGAACGACCCAATCCCTAACCACACCTTCAGTCAGTTGCCTTCTTTGACACAGATACCTTCCGTCTACTTTCAAGTTTTTCTCTCTATAGCTTTCATACTTCTCTACACTTTTACTGTTCAGCCATTCTTCGAATGCTTTTTTTTTCTTCCACTTACATCTTCACTCCATTCAAACTTCCACTACCTTTCCTCTTGCCACATACATCACTTGCTACCCCAAAAATTTTTCTTTTACTAACTTCCACTCCTCTAATTTAGAAAACCAGTTTCTCTCATTTTCAACCTGTTGCATGCCACTTCCATCCCTTCTTGAAATTAACTTTTTAACTGTTTTTTTTTTTTTAACTATTCAACATTCACTACCTCCCTTTTACATCTCCCCCATTCACTTTCCGCACTCTTTTGTTACAACTAATTCTCCATCAATCAAAAGAGGCTTTAACATACCGTTAGCCATGCCTCTATACAGGTACTTATCTTTCAATCTCCCAAATATGCTTCTTGTTATCAACACATGATCCATTAATGAACTTTAAACTACTC
>NC_090725.1:191009982-191017482 GCF_036898095.1 Palaemon carinicauda
TTCAAGTCTATGAACAGAATCCTGAATTCGACAGGAATATGTAGGGGGACTTGTCATAAACTTTTAGTCTCTCTTGATAGCTGAGTCGATAGGGTCCCTGCCAAGCATAGTTTCTAGCCGTACAGGTGGTGGTTCGAATCACCACCCGGCCAGAAGCTGTTACCATAAAATGAATTCCAAGTGGATATGTATTTCCCAAGATAGAATTCGGTATTAAATGCATTTCGTGGGTGATATTTACATTAATTAAAATCACGTGTGCTTGTGATATATGTTCATTAAAATAACCACGTGTTGCAAACTCACGATTCAGCTATCATGGTGGAGATGGGTCTATTTCAAGTCTATGAACAGAATCCTGAATTCGACAGGAATATGTAGGGGGACTTGTCATAAACTTTTAGTCTCTCTTGATAGCTGAGTCGATAGGGTCCCTGCCAAGCATAGTTTCTAGCCGTACAGGTGGTGGTTCGAATCACCACCCGGCCAGAAGCTGTTACCATAAAATGAATTCCAAGTGGATATGTATTTCCCAAGATAGAATTCGGTATTAAATGCATTTCGTGGGTGATATTTACATTAATTAAAATCACGTGTGCTTGTGATATATGTTCATTAAAATAACCACGTGTTGCAAACTCACGATTCAGCTATCATGGTGGAGATGGGTCTATTTCAAGTCTATGAACAGAATCCTGAATTCGACAGGAATATGTAGGGGGACTTGTCATAAACTTTTAGTCTCTCCTGATAGCTGAGTCGATAGGGTCCCTGCCAAGCATAGTTTCTAGCCGTACAGGTGGTGGTTCGAATCACCACCCGGCCAGAAGCTGTTACCATAAAATGAATTCCAAGTGGATATGTATTTCCCAAGATAGAATTCGGTATTAAATGCATTTCGTGGGTGATATTTACATTAATTAAAATCACGTGTGCTTGTGATATATGTTCATTAAAATAACCACGTGTTGCAAACTCACGATTCAGCTATCATGGTGGAGATGGGTCTATTTCAAGTCTATGAACAGAATCCTGAATTCGACAGGAATATGTAGGGGGACTTGTCATAAACTTTTAGTCTCTCTTGATAGCTGAGTCGATAGGGTCCCTGCCAAGCATAGTTTCTAGCCGTACAGGTGGTGGTTCGAATCACCACCCGGCCAGAAGCTGTTACCATAAAATGAATTCCAAGTGGATATGTATTTCCCAAGATAGAATTCGGTATTAAATGCATTTCGTGGGTGATATTTACATTAATTAAAATCACGTGTGCTTGTGATATATGTTCATATATATATATATATATATATATGTATATATATATATATATATATATATATATGTATATTTTTGGGCTCAAGCCATGTCGTCCTGATGGAAGTTCCTATAGGGTAGCTTCCAAGGGTATATTACAACTACGGCGATATTCCCAGAGAATTTACCTTAAGGTACTAGAATTCTAACTCCTGGAGCGAGTATCCCTCGTGAAAGGGATATCGCGACATATCAGAGGACGTATTCTAGACACGTCACATGGCAATCTACATCCTGGACAGAGATTTCGTCTCGTAGGAGGTGATTGACGAGATACGAATTCGGGAAAGAAAAAGGGGGAGCCGCTCCCAAGGCTTCCCTATCCCCCGATTCGTATGCGTGCCTGGCGCCAATCCTGGCGCCATCTGTATTCCTTTTTGCGTAGCTTAACAACTCGGTGTTTTTTCCTGTTTTTCTCGCAAATCTTGGATTTATTCGACTTTTCATGGCTTCTTCGTCTTCGTCGGCCTCTGATAAGTTGAGTATAGTGTCTGTTATGTATAAATGTAGGCTCTTGGTAAAATTTTGAGTGATTAATAGGATTAATCTTTGATACAAGAGCCGTAGCCTACCAGAGGTGTCCTGGACACTGTCGCTCGCTAGGTATAAATTAGTTAGTCAGAGCGACATTCCTGGTTGTTTTGCTTTAATAAATTTTAGCTATTTAGCATTACATAGGATTTCCTTTCGTGCTTAGTATTATTTGGCGAAGTATTCGCCATTCTGGCCTACGCTAGGCCATGTAGCCTAGTCGTTTGGTCCTAGTACTTCATGCATGATTTTGGTTTTTCCGAGTGTAATTAAAATTTTATTGAAGCTTTAGGCTATATTTTATACATTTTAGACTGTGTGGAATATTTCCAAGATTGTATACGTGTGAGTTTCGGTGAATTAGGTAATCGATTCTCTTGGTGCCTAGGCTAATTGCTTATGGAGCCTTAGTATAATTTATCATACTCCCCGGTTGCTTTCTTTTCTTCGGAGAAGGTATGCAATCCCTTTCCCTCTGTTTAAGCCTTGGGCTTATCCCTAAGTGGTTATTTCCGAATTTATTTTCGATAAAACTATACTAGGGTGTTACTGTACCTTCCTGTTCCTGTAGTTATGGTTCAAGAGGGACAGAACAACAGAGTTTTTAGTCTGAGTCTGTGTTGTCTGGCTTGGGGCAGAGTCCCCCTCGCTGACCTAACACATACAAAGGGAGCTTAGCTCCCTTAGGTCACTACCGAAGGTTTCTGTAGTTATGATTCCTTCTTTTGTGATCTACCAGACTAGTCCTGTTGCTGTTCTCGGGGGAGGATAAGTTCTTCCCTTAGGAGTAGCAACGCCTTCCTTGCTTTGGTGCTCTGGAAGCTGGCAAGTATTGCTGGCCTTCCCCCTTAGATCTCCCTTAGGCTAAGATAAGTTTCTTGGCTGCGGGTGATCTGTCACTAAAGCAAGGTTGGCAGGACCCTCTTGTCCCTTCCCCCTCTATCTCCGTAATGGCCTAGCCATTACTGTACTGTACCTTGCCGGCCGGCAGAGCTGGCCGGCAGGGGTCTTACTGTACTGTACGTCGTTCTACTTCTGGACCTAGTATAGGTTGGGATGTGGAATTGACTCAGCCCATTGCCGGCCGGCAGAGCTGCTGGCCGGCAAGGGTCTTATGTTTTCGAGTGCTGCCCGGACCTCTCTTGGTCCCTCATCCATGCCTGCTGGCAGAGCCGGACGGCATTGGTCAAGGAAGCCTGAATTAGTTTCTCCCCTTCCTTATATGCACTCTTTCGGTTGCCGGGCTTGAAGGTTGTGTACACTCTTATCCCGGCATCCATTCTATTTTTCTTCTAGTGCTGTACCTGTCCCGGCTGCCGGCCTATGAGGCCGGCAGCCGGGCAGGTGTAGTCCTCTGGTTCTTTTGCTGCCGGCTGGCATCGGTCTTGTACCTTTGCCGGCCGGCTTATGTCAGTCCTTGTCTGCCGGTCACCAAGAGTGTGGCCGGCAGCTGGGTACTACCTTGTGTAGTTGCTGGCCGGCAGCCATTGCCGGCCAACACTGGCTGTTACCGGCCGGCAGTTGCTGCCGACCGGCACAGGCATTTGAACCAGAGTGCTGCCGCCCTATAGCTGTTAAGTAGTATACTTTAAAGCTAGTTGTGGTGTGTGCCGGCCAGCAAAGGCAGGCCGGCACACATCCCCCTATACTGTACTAGTATTCTTCTGTATAGCATATACAGTAAGAAGAAAACTATAGTAAGGGTTTTGGTACAGCACTGTATCTTCTAACACTATTGTGTTTTCTTGCACATCCCTTTGCTGTTGCCCTCAGATAGGAAGCTGAGTTCTTCCCTGTCTATTATCCAGGATTTTAAAATCATTTCTTAGGTGTGAGCTCCACCTGTTTCCTCTGGAAACCTTGCATTGGTTACTCTAGAAGAGATAAACCATTTTTGATTTTATTATCTGGAAGGCTGCAACAATGGGTTGTGAGGGAAACACAAGTGTGGGTCTTTCCTTTCTGAATTGTTATGCTATACTATGCATATCCAGTGATACATAGTTCACTTGATACTCATGGAAATTTCTTCTCTTTACAGAAGGACACTCCGAAGTGGGGAAGTGCTTTCTGCAATGTCAGCAGCAAGAACCTCTGCGGACATGAGTTTTGTAGGAGACACGCAGCATACGCTGTCTCCAAGGATGATCTCCGGTATTGGGACCCTCAGGTATGTACTGTGTGCACTAACCTGATTAATGAGACATTTAAATAGCTAGGAAGAAGCTTCGTACCTGGGTAAGGGGCTTCCAAAAGAACACTTCTGGCCCTTATCTTCCAAGTGAGAAGATGAGGGCGTATCCTTTCCCTAAGGCATCAGCTGATGCAGTGATTCCCCAGCCTCAAGAGGAGATCCCCTAAGTTCAGATCCAGGTGGATGCTGAAGTCGCGGTCGCGATGCAAGACATCCAGCTAAATGACAGGATGTCTGATGTGGACGGGTGTCAGGAGGAAGACCTCCTGGCAGAAGCCCAGGATGAAGTTCAAGCCCCTCTACATCGGCCGGTCTCCCAGTAGAGCTGGGACAGGCCTTCTCTTCTATTGTTGGAATGATCCAACAAATGCAGAAGGAGAATCAGGAGAAGGCGGCTGCAATGGAACTGCGAATGCAGTGCCTTGCAGAATCACATGGGCCCCAGAAAAAGCTTAATGTGAAAGACCTTCCCTTGTGCTCAGATGCTAACCCATGGAGGTATGCTGAGCACATGCCGATGACGACTGGAAAGATCGTCATCTCGGATAAGCTGGGCTCAGTTCCCCTGGAGGGTGGAATTCTGGCCCAGCAAGGCATCATATCCGGACTGTTATGTCCGGCTGAGGAAGGAACCAGCTTCAAAGGAGGAGACAGAGCCGAAGGAGGTCATAGTGATGGACCATGCTAAGGCTCAAGCTCTACTTTCATCCTCGATGAAAGAGAGGGGCTTCTCTAACTCAAAGGTAGCTGCATTGAATAGGAAGCTCCCTTCCTTTGTGTCCTCGCCTACTAGAGCCTTCCCCCTTTTACAGAAAGGGTTTCTGGCTGTACTAAAAGCAATCGAGGCCGGCAAGTCTTGCCCCTCCCTAGAGGAGTGTAAACCCTTGTCGCTGGCCCTGCCTATGGACCACAAAGACTGGAAGGACGTCCATCTTACGTTCTCAGTGGGAAAGTTGGAGGCTGATATGCAAGGACCTCCCTAAGCTGTCTGACTTTCTTTTGCGAAATGAGTTCGATACAAAAGAAAGACTGACTGCCTCAATGTCTCTTCAGACTACTCTCGAGACGATGGCAAGCGACCCCAAGGTCCATGAAATGTTCATGGTAGTGGCCAAGCTTCATCTGGCCACAGTGACGAAGGACCTTTATGGCTTCGTCAAGGCAAGGAGAGCTTGTAGGAAGTTCGTGTTTACCTCGGCTACGGTGAGGCACGAGCTAAAGAAACTAATCTCCTCCAACATTTGGGGAAAAGACCTTTTTCCCTACCGACTTGGTCAAAGAAGTTGTTGATAAAGCCGCCTTGGAGAATAGAAACCTTCTCCAGAAGTGGGGCCTGGCTATCAAAAGAAAGTCTTCCCCGGATGAGGGTCCTCAACCAAAGAGGAAGACTATGAGGACTAGGCTACCGTCTCGGCCAGCCAAGCCTCTTAGACAGCTACAGCAACTGCAATTGCCATTGCCCCCAATGCCCCAGATCGTGGCACAAACCCCGACCACCTTTCAGTGGGTACCCCAGGCCGTGTCGACACAGTCCACGGCATTCACCCCAGCGTTCGAAGGGCAGTCTACTTCCTTTCGAGCAAAGCCTAGAGGAGCAGCTAGAGGCTCGTCTAGACGCCCCTCAAGGGGAAGGGGATTCAGGGGTGGTCGTGGTCAGGAAGGCAAGACCTCAGGACGGCAGTCCAAGTGAGGTGATACCGGTAGGAGGGAGACTTCTGAAATTTCGGGATCGGTGGACCTTCGATCCCTGGGCCCACAGCCTACTCAAGAATAGACTGGGCGGGAGCTGGTACAGCACTCCACCCCCGTACCTTCGGTTTTTCCAACACTCCACCCCCGTTATGGAGGAGTACGTTCAAGAACTGTTGGAGAAAAAGGGTGAAGCCCATCAATTTCTAAGGGAGGCTGTTTTGTGTTCCCAAGAAAGACTCGGAAAAGCTCAGAGTCATTCTGGACTTGTCGCCACTTAACAAGTTCATAGTGAATTGCAAATTCAAAATGCTAACACTGCAACACATAAGGACCTTACTGCCCAAGAGGGCATATTCCGTCTCTATAGACTTGTCAGACGCCTACTGGCACATTCCAATTAGCCAACGACTCTCCCCCTACCTAGGGCTCAGGCTACAACGAAGACTATATGCCTTCGGAGCCATGCCATTCGGGCTAAACATAGCCCCAAGGATTTTTACGAAGCTTGCGAGCGTAGCCCTCAAACAATTTCGCCTAAAGGGAATTCAGGTAGTAGCCTACCTGGACGACTGGTTGGTGTGGGCAGCATCCGAGACAGAATGCTTGCAAGCTTCCAGTCAAGTGATCCAGTTCCTAGAGTACCTAGGCTTCAAGATCAACAGAAAAAAGTCTCGACTTTCTCCATCTCAAAAGTTCCAGTGGCTAAGATCCACTGGGACCTTTTGTCACACCGTTTCTCCACCCCGGCGAAGAAAAGGAAGGAGATAGCGGGTTCTGTCAAGAGACTTCAAGATCCCGAAAGGATATCAAGACACGAGCAGGAGAGAGTACTGCGCTCTCTCCAGTTTGCTTCGGTGACAGACCCAGTGCTAAGAGCACAGCTAAAGGATGCAATCGGAGTTTGGAGAAGTTATGCATCAAACGCGTGAAGAGATCTGAGAAGACCAGCCGCTTCGGCTAAGTACTCTTCTCAGGCCTTGGTCCCAAGCCAGACACCTAAAGAAGTCAGGTTCTTCTTCAGCCACCTCCCCCGTCGGTGACGATTCACTCAGACGCCTCGAAGGAGGGATGGGGAGGTCACTCTCATCGGGAAAAAAGTCCAGGGGACTTGGTCCAGGCTATTCAAGACCTTTCTCATAAAACTTTCTAGAAGCTAGGGCAGTGCTCCTTACCTTAAAGAAAGTCTCCCCGCGTCATTCGTTCCACATAAAGTGGTGATAGACAGCGAGGTAGTTGTGAGATACTTGAATCGACAAGGATCGAGGTCACCACCTCTCAACCAGGTGATGTTGGCCGTCTTCCGATTGGCGGAAAAGAAGAAGTGGTACCTGTCGGCAGTTCACCTTCAAGGAGTCCGCAATGTGACAGCGGACGCTCTATCCAGGTTCACACCGATAGAGTCAGAATGGTCCTTAGACGCAGGATCATTCTCCTTCATTCTGAATCAGTCCCACAACTGCAGATAGACCTCTTTGCGACGAAAGACAACAAGAAGTTGCCCCTGTACGTGCCCCGTACGAGGACCCCTTAGCGGAAGCAGTGGACGCGATGTCCCTCGACTGGAACAGATGGTCCATGATTTATCTGTTCCCTCCTCACAACCTTCTGTTGAGGGTCCTCAACAAACTGAGATCCTTCAAAGGGTAGCGGCAATAGTGGCCCACAAGTGGCCGAACAGCGTGTGGTTCCTCCTGGCATTGGAACTGTAGCTGAAGTTTGTACCACTACCAGATCCAGTTTTGACCCAGCGAGTCCAGAAGTCAACTGTC
>NC_090725.1:191022482-191072482 GCF_036898095.1 Palaemon carinicauda
GCATAGGGAAACCAATGTCCTGGTCTCAAGGAATCCAGGATAACACTTTGTCATCAGCAGTAATGAATTAACTTAAGGGTAAATTAGCAGTAGGCTAACTAAAAGTAGCCAGAGATGTTCCTTAAATCTACTGATCATTTATTTTCATGGAGTACAATACGACTATTCTAGTCCAACAACATGAAATATGGTCCCGAATAACGATATAAGAAAAGATATAAGAAAACTATTTTCTAGCGATTACTGTTTTCGAGCTCAGATTTTGTCCTTATTTTACGTTAATCTTCTTCCGTAATGCCTGGGTCACATTGGAATAATAATAATAATAATAAAAAACTTTGTGATACAGTATTTATTCATTTATACACCATAGGTGACTATTGATGTCCGCATAGGTTGTGTTTTTTCACGCTGCATGAATTGAAATTTATCTATCTAGAAACAGTTTATTGCTATTCAGATTATACTCTTGTAAAATTTATAACTCCGTAAAATTAATAACATGGTCCAAATATTAAGGTTGTTTTATCGATTTGATAATTCTAATTATTTTCGTTTTGTTGCTAGTAGTCACGACCCTGGTACTAGATGTAACATTATACTCAATATTGTTGTTAACATTTCTTAATAACGTGGTTTTTCTATACACCAATCTATCATCGTTTATCATTTCCGTATGAGTAAACAACTTTTAAATATTTTCAACCATCTTTTCTTCACATACGCTAATAAATACAAAAATCATGGATACTTGATTACATCCATAAAAACTAAATGTATGCATACACGCGCGCATATATATATATATATATATATATTAGTATGTCTCAGCCGTAGTGAATATAGTACAAAAAAGTACGCATTATGTTAAAAATTTACTTACCAAATCAAAAGTAAAATTCAGACGATAAAGCTTCCGAAACTCTTCCACTTCATAATTCCAGGTGTGGATCTACCTGCCGCCCCCTACTAATATTTTATTTCCAACTTACATTTAGCACGTAATCATGAGGGTTTTTTTAGCTGTAAAATCCCCTACTCTTCCTGCTCCAGCACTTTTTAGGTCCCCTAGATCTTATTCTTCCTAACGCCACTGTTATACAAACACTTTTCATTATTTTATTCTCTAATTTTTGCCACGTTACCAATGCACTTAAGAACATTGCTGAACCATATTCTGATATTTGTTACATACTTTACCATTTCTCTATACTATCCCTATATTTATCACCATACTGAGGACCCATGCATCAAGAATATCTAAAATACCATTGTAGTTTATATCTCTTCCCCCACCCTCTTATCCTACTAGTCTATATAAATATACAGTCTTTCGTTTTCTGAAAGGATAATACGTCATGCATTCCACATTTTTCATACATAAAAACTCGATTTTTTAACCCTGTTATATAGACACTGCTACTATCTTTACTTTAACAAAGCCTTACTACCTATTATTTCATCCCTCCATCTACCATAATAGTTGCTATCATATATCCCCGTAAAAAATATATATATATATATATATATATATGTATATATGTATATATATATATATATATATATCTATATATATATATATATATATACATACATATATATATGTATTTATATAAATATATTTATATGCATATATATGTATATATATATATATATATATACACATATATATGCATATAAATATATTTATATAAATACTTATATATACATATATATATATATATATATATAAATACATATATATGCATATGAATATATTTATATAAATACACACACATATATATATATATATATATACATATATATGCATATAAATATATTTATAAAAATACATATATATATATATATATATATATACATATAAATATATTTATATAAATACATATATATATATATATATATATATATGTATATATATATATATATATATATATACATATATGTATATGTAAACCGTGAATTTTTAAGTCATCCATGTCAATTTTAGATGTTCCATCTTTATGGATTACACTCGCCTCTGTTTTCCATTTGTAAATCTTAGAATTAACGGCTGTAAAATCAACCAAATCTTTTCCATCAGTTTCCTTATTATAAGTATAAACTGGTCTACAATCGATACAAAATACATTTTCTTATTTCACACAATTACAGTAAATTTTCATAACTTCATATAAAAACAAGCATGCAGACATAACACTTCTATAACTCAGGATTAATTCCACATTAAACTTATGATACCCCTCCTCATACTCTAACAATTATCTCTCTTTTATTATATAGACTTGCACCTGCAGTCATCAATTACCTTTTACATTATAGATTTTTGAAATACTCAACTTCACATTCTACAGTCTATGCATAGCGAGTACTATATTTTCTAATAACACCCACCTTGATTTACAAAAATGGTTTTCCTTATCTAGCCAAATACTGATCTTCCCTAATCAGTAATCATATGATTTGCCTTACATTCACAAACAAAACCCAACCACTCATTCCATCATTCTAAAAGCCCTTAAACAAAGCATCTCACTCTATCAGACTTCCGGCTCTTTACCCTAATAACTTATGGGTAATCCCATCAATCCACCTGTCTTTTCGCCCTTAAAATGTTCCATTCTTATATTTACCAAATTAAACATGGCAGTGTATCACCTTATGTATCACTTTCAGTGTCTCTGAAAAAATATTTTGTCTGCTTAAACCTGACTCCACCCTTTAATTTTTTCTAGAATAAGAAAGGATAGACGTTCAATGGGATTTGAGAGACAGAGAAAGGTATCTTAATTTTCTAAGGACAAGTAACAAGCTTTCTTAGGATTACAAAACTCATAAGTATACAAAAGAAAGAAAACAAGGATACAAAAGAAATTCCTTAAAATGTTTTAGTGAGAATTGAATTTTTTTTTTTCAGAAATACAGAAACCATAAGTATACAATAAAGAAAACAAGGAGAGAATATATATTCGTTAAAATGTATTAGCATATAAATAGTAAATGGAAAAACAAGTAAATGTATGTGTTGATGAAAAAAATTACTGATATGTTTTTAGGTAGAGTAGAATTTTGAAAGGAAGAAGTTCAAGTTGGAGAGGAAGGTTTAAATATTTCACTGTATATCTAATTATTACAACAGACTGATAAAATGTGAATTAAAAAAAATTGGCTAAGGTTAAAGATAAAGAAATGAAAGCAGTAAATAATGAATTTTTAGGAACTCTAGAACAAGACTTAAAGTTCCATAGGGTCACTTTTCTCTACAATAATATGAGAAGAGTCAGTGAAACATTTGAGTATTAAGATATGGAAATGAGAGGCCTAGTGAAGAGAAAAGAAAATATCAGATGGTTGGTCGAACAGCAGATGGAAAGATTCTAAACAGTAATCCATAATGTAGGATGCTAAGGTTCAGTGAGTTGCAGCTTAAAAACATAGAAAAGGAAAAAATGCTGTTAAAATAAAAGCAGTATCTGGTCAGTTGGAAACATTTATGACTAAAGATATATAATGATAAAATATGCAAGTGGAAAGATGATGTCTAAAATGGTGAAACCTGGGTAATGAAGTATATTTTGATTTCTTTAATGAGGAAGATCTGAAGGACACTAAGATGGAAGGGCTTTATTTAAGCATAAGAATTAGGATTAGAGAAGGTTAAATCATGAAAAGACGTCAGAACATGATGGATTACTACAGCAGATATAAGTTTCACCATGAGTAACCAAGGTATGTAAAGGGTATCAGGGGAAGAAACGCACATAAAGAAAAGTCAATATGGAGAACATTGTGGAGGCATGGTATTAGAGATAAATTGCTAAAAGTAATCGAAAAAAACTTTTCTAGAAGGAATTGAGGCATACTTTGGAATACACAAATAAGAGAGCAACTGGTTTAAAAAAGAAAAAATATATTTAAAAACGGTGTTTTGCGCATCAATTCGCTTTATATTCTTTAGGATAAAGTGATAAAAAGTAAGAAAATATCCCTAGACGTAGGTGTTAGGTTGTGTAATATAAAAGTTGATTATGAATAGAGGGTATAATGACATATCTACAGATGGTATAGCGCTGATTAGTTAGGGGAAATGAGAAATATAGAGCAGGGTATAGAAATGCTTTCCAAGAAGAGAAAGATGAGAGTAAAAGTTACTAGGAGTAAGAATGGGATGATGAATGGGAAGAGGGACACAAAGACAGTAGCTGAGAATGCAAAAATGACATTTAATTAATTGAGGATGAACTTTTGAAAAAAAAAATGAGAAAGGTCCAGTCTTCAAAGAAGTTGGGTGGAGGTTCTGGAGTTCCATGAGCCAACATTGTGGTATTACACAAAAATATAATTTCTTAGAGACCAGGGAACTCATTCAGAATCCATCTCTACGATCAATGTTACAGAGGACTCTGACTCCATAGATGAATTAGATTTCGTAAGTATTCTTAAAGTTCATTATTAATATAACGTGGACTTCATGCATATTTATATGTTCAAATCACATATTTTCATTTATGTATTCATGTGTAATGAGAAAAGAAAATTTTGAGTTACTAAAATTATAAGATCCTTACATTTACTAGTGCAAAACTTTCATTCAATGAACGTAATGTCAATTAATGCAAAATAGTGTTAAAAACTTTTTTTTTTATTTGTTGTAGTACTTGCATGAAAGTTTAGCGTGGTAATTTTGCATTGTACAATTGCTGATGAAATACCATCTGTGACTCTAAAGTTGATCACCGATACTTATTATTACATAAAAAGGATGACAATAGTTAGATAAAACATACTAATTGACAATCCCATCAGTTTCTAAACGGATTCATAACTACTGTTCCGAAATCACTGTGTCTGTCCGGTGTTTGCAACTAAGGCTGATGCTGTGGCGCCCTGGTCAAGCACCTCCCTTCTTATGCACTGGCTGGCGATGAAGGCATTAGGGTGAATTCCTCCCCCCTACCCTGCCCTAGGGTAGGGAAGGTAGGGTTACCTTTCTATCGTGGGTGGAAACCAAACCCAAAGCTGAAGTACAGTCCGAACGGTTGGGTTTTAGAAGCATCAATTATGAGTACCAATCACATCCAACTTCTCTGCAGAATCTAGGTTAATTTGTGGTTTATTATGGTTAATGTTATATATATTTTCCCTTTATATTCTATTGGTAATGGCACGGTTTATGCATCTTCGCTAATATAATTCATAATAAACTATGATATTAAATATAGGTTTCCACATTGCTTCAATTATACATAAGTAATGTTGGCAGTCTTATGTTGAACGCAAATTTCAATTTGTTTCGAGTCTATAGATTAAACTAATTACTATACTTTTAAATAATTAATTTAACCGTAATTTTTCTTATGATTAATATAAATATAATGTATGCTATATTTTTCCATCTTATGTTAGCTTTATTTTGTTTGATAGAGGTTTCAATGTAGGAAAAAATAGGTTTTTATGATATGCGTTGTAGATGCCAATTAGTGAATTTCGAACAAAATCCTCTGAAATTTGTTACATCAGTTTTGATGCCGACTGTATTCATAGAAGCACCATTCAGCATTTACAGGAAAAATAAAACAAGGAAAGAGAACCATTCACCCAGCCGATATCACCTTAGCGCCAACAGCGTGAAGGTTCAAAGAGCCCGCTTCAAGAAATGACCTGGTCGCAATAGGTTGTTTATTTTTTTGCTGAGTAACCCGCCACACTTTGAGACCAGAAGTTCCAGGAAAGGTCTCTTTTTAAGGGTCCTGCATCTGGTCCATTTCAGCAGGACCAACCAGTTTCTAATTTCATGACCATAATTATTAGGACTTGAGGTCCTTCAAATAGAATTATAACTTGGGTTTCCACGAAGACCTAAACCAACGCCGGATTAAGTCTTAAGAGTGAGTACTCATAGGTGCTTGATTTGGCCAAAAATACAGCACCCTATAGGTAATTATATGATCTGTGCACATTAGTTAGGATATCATGTCTGTAGTTGTCTGGCTTAATTTAAATGGCGTGTCCCGTATTCTACAAATACTCAGATGGTTTTTCCCGCTATGTTTGATTTTGATTTTTGTTAAAGAGATCGTGTTAGATGTGTTCAATTGAACTTTTCAGCATTTTTACTTTGATTGTAAGGCTGGTTTAACCAGTTAATTTTGGAATTAATCCCATTTTGATATTTACATTTTATCAAAGCAGTTTGTTTCATATGTCATTAGTTCATTAATTCAAATTTCCGTTATGGCTTTGCTGTTCATACATGTGTCAGTTAGGTGAAAATTCTTGTGATACTATGTGTAAAGAAATACTATTCTTAGGTAAAATTATGTACTGCTTATAACTCACACCTCGTGTAGCATAAGTTTGAAGTTGAGCAATGTAAGCTTAAAGTGCTTATAAGTAAATGTTAATAATTATCATACGAGACAATGAGTCCCGTTGTTTTATTTGTGTGAGGTCAATCATGAATATGAGATGAAATTCCTGACCTTGTGGTTCTAATGAGATATAACTAAGGTGAGTTTTATGTTTGTGTCAGAAGTAAACTTATCGGTGTCAATTCCTCATTGTATTGTTCCATATTACTGGTTCCTGGTAGTCCCTAGAAGGCTTTTTTTTTACAGCGCTACTCCCCCTACAACATTTTGCATCACTGTCTCTTGATGTAATTTGTCCAAGGTTACTTTATTAGGATCTACTACTATATGCCCTGAGCATCGTCTGAACGTCAAGGTGGTATCGGGGTTGACAGTCCAGATATATATTTGGACTTGAACGTGTGTATGGTTAGCAAACCGTGTTTGTTGTGGTTCTCTGGGCTATTTAGTGAGTGAGTGTTAGCATTCTAATTCTCCAGGCCTGGCTCCAGAAATCAGAGTGTGGAGGCTTTCCTGGAATTATTTCCCCACATTAACATTAACTCTTTAGTTTAGTGGTCCTTCGAACCGGATGAAGCACCATTAGTTTATGGAAAGTTAAAGTTTTAAATTTAGTACATTCATTCATAACCTAATAGCTACGTAAAATTCACCTGACTATGCAACATAAAACTTGTACAAACCATCTTGTTGAATGATAAAGCCCGGACATTGATAGGTACATAGATGTATTAGGACGTAACATTTGTTGTATCCTTAAACGAACAAAGGAACCTGTGTAACCAAGTGTTTTAGCCAGAAAGTTCTACCCTGTAAATGATCTCAGGTCATATTTCATTTGTTTGGCTCATTGGTATATGTTGCACGTTTTTTGTATTTGCTTTGAAGCTTCCATCTTGATCTGTTCCTTTTTAACCATTTCATTTTTCCTCAACCATTAATTGGGTTTCAAGCTTTAGTTTGTTCCTTATAATTAGTAACTTTTATCCTTGTCTTCCTTTTTTTCCCCTCTCTGCAACCGTTTGTTTGTAACATTCTCGGTGCCATGTATCATGATTCAAGTTTACTTTACTTATTTTTGCGATTTTAATTACTTTGACGTCCTGTACCAACGTACATGTGGTCTATCTAAGATGGCACACAAAACATTCACTTCATTAACTCTCCACCGACAGCCTGGGAGACGCCAGTTTCTTTAGACGTTAATGCACTTCTTCAAAGTCAAACGTGAGAGCTTAAATTCCTTTATGGAGATGCAAACACAGCTCTGCAATCTGCTGTCTCACTAGATTATAACAGTATAAACCATTAGTGTTTAGAGTACCTTAAAGACCGAGTTAGTAGAATTCATGAGGATCACCTTAAGTCTAAGACTCTGTGGAAACCTCACTGTAACAATCGCATGGTCTTTTCCAGCTATACTAAACTTATGAGCCTGGAAAGACAAACTGAAGTATCTTATGTTTATATTATAGCGCAGGGAGTAACTACCCCTCCAAATTCCCCACAAGGGTCTAACGCTAACTCACAGCCAGTATATGTCTCAGTTGGGGCAAAACCCGATCCCCTTCCCTTTGATGGTTGTAGGGATCGTTGGTGTGGCTGGTGGAGCCTTTTTTGCCAGACAGTTCATGAAAACCCCAAAAACTCTGCTGCCAATAAATATAAGATTTGGTTGCGATGCCTTAAGGGAACCGTATATAAGTTTCTAGGTAATAAAGTTTGGACGGAGGGTCTGTATGATAGATCAGTCCACGATCTCAAACGCGAATATGACTCCCCTGAACTAGAAAAAACAGCTTTTAAGAATTAAATTTTTCAATCCTAATGCCCTACAATGATGATAGCAGTGACCTCCGTCTTTTCCTCATGGAAGGGGACAACTGAATATGAACAACTAACTGAATCTTCTTTGCCGGAGGAATTGTTAGAGCATGTATTAACTAGTAAATTCAATTCCATCCACTTAGAAATAGTATATCGACGTTACTATCGCAGAAGAGTAACCTGGCTGAACTGCAAATGGGTCAGTATGATCATGCACGCAGGATGGAAAAGGCTAAACTTCTGATTGGCCCAGCCCCAAACCTAAGGTTATTAATAAACCCATGCAAGTCATAAGTAAAGTTAATTTCAGCCATCTTGGTAAAGGCCATTAAAATTGATCCAACTTTGGTAAGCCTAGTCCCCAAAAATGAATGATAACAACCCGAACATAAATTCAGTCAATAATTGGGCCGTTGGGTCGATGAACGTATCCACAATTCATAGTTGTGCAAATGGACTGCCTAATGTTGCCCACAATAATGGGGCCTCTAGAGGTAAATGTGTTTATTTTTTATGTCAATAGAGACCACGTGCAATCCAATTGCCCCTCTTTCCCAGATTTAACAAGTAGGGCCGCAAAGTTGTACGCGATGAATCGTTGCATGAATTTGTTTTTCTGCACAACACCCAGACGGAAGGTGCGAGGCCAATAATACGTGTTTGAACTGTCAGTAATCTCATAAACTGCCTGTTTGCCCAGCTCTCCTTGCATTAACTCACCAGTCCCTCCAACCCATTAATGGACCTGCTAACGATCCCACTATCTCGCGACCCATTACTCCATCCACTAACACTGACTATGTTTTAAATCAAAATCCAATTGCTTGTATCAACAAAAACACTACAAGTGTTACACCTAATAACCTCCCTCCAGTTGCATTACTGACTTTCACTGGTGAACTGGTCTCTGGTAAATTTAAACACTCCACAAGAGTGTTTCTAGAATGTGGTGCGCAGTGTACTTTTGTGCACCCAAATATTGTTAACTCATTACATCTTGAACCTGTTGGGCAGCTAGTGTTCCAGCTTAGCTCATTCAATTCTATCAAAGCTCCTAAGAGTTCCAATATAGTTCAATTCAATTTGAAAATTGGTAGACGGAAACATTAGATTTTGGCCATTGTTAGGGCCAATGTATGAAAAGGCATATATACTCCTGGTTCCACCCATACTGTCAGTATGCTGGAAGCTAAAGATATTCATCTCGCTGATGATCATCCAATTGCTTGTATCAACAAAAACACTACAAGTGTTACACCTAATAACCTCCCTCCAGTTGCATTACTGACTTTCACTGGTGAACTGGTCTCTGGTAAATTTAAACACTCCACAAGAGTGTTTCTAGAATATGGTGCGCAGTGTACTTTTGTGCACCCAAATATTGTTAACTCATTACATCTTGAACCTGTTGGGCAGCTAGTGTTCCAGCTTAGCTCATTCAATTCTATCAAAGCTCCTAAGAGTTCCAATATAGTTCAATTCAATTTGAAAATTGGTAGACGGAAACATTAGATTTTGGCCATTGTTAGGGCCAATGTATGAAAAGGCATATATACTCCTGGTTCCACCCATACTGTCAGTATGCTGGAAGCTAAAGATATTCATCTCGCTGATGATCATCCTGACGATAATGCTACCGGTATTGCAATCAATCTCGGTGCCTTTTATCTCCCAAGGCTATTTAAACATACCAATAGTATTGATATTGTAATACTGTTTAGCTCTCCTGCTGGTTACGTGGTATGGGGACCATTATCAGATTGGTCGCATCCTAACATAGGTCCTGAAGAAGTTAACACACTCTCCATTACCCTTAACTGCATTGATGTTGACTAACTTGTAACAATAAAACCCCTTCTTGAAAACCTTTGGAAACTTGACACCATCAGTATCAGTAAAGAAACTTTCAGCCATCTTGAAAAGAAAGCAGTTGGTCTCTTCAAAAGAATGACTCAATATAGAAACGGAAACTATACAGGAGCCTTTGCCCAACTCATGTCAGTTAAGAAATTCAAGAACCCCCAATTGTTTGCTAATTACCAGAAGCTTCTGGATGAATATCCTGAAGAGGATTTTATCAAAACTGTCCCCTTGGACACCCGTATTGATGGACAAGTACACTATTTGCCCCATCGTCCTGTAATTAAGAATTTAACCGCCACCCCTATGTATATTGTTTTCAATGCTTCATCTAATTTGAACCTTAATTCTCTTTTTTTAAACGATTCTCTGTACACAGGGCCGTATCTTGCATCCTAGATTCAATCAATGATTTTGATGTTCCTTTAGTTTAACTGTGGATATTTCCAAGACATTCCTTCTGATAGAGATCTACCCGGAGCAGAGGGATTTCTGTGTCTTCCTTTTCTTTGAGGATCCCAAGGTGAATAAGGTTGTTGCGTATAGATTTTAAGTTTTTTATTTGCGCCACATTGAGCCCCTACTTGCTTAACAAAACTATCCAACATATTTTGGACAGCCATTCCAGTAGGTTGGCATTGACACTCAAAACCAGTTTTAATATTGATAACTTTCAACGCTGCAATGTCGATCCAAAAGACATCCTGAGCAAAAAATCCCTCAACAAGGCACTCATGTTAAAGGCTAACCTGCAGTAACCAAATGGATGACTAATGCCTCACTTAACAGCAATTTCACAGAGAAAGGTGTTCATGATTACATTGGTCTTGAATGGGATACTATCAATGACCCTTTGAATCTTAAATTACATCCTGAATTAGAGATGATAATCCATCCACATCAACACTAAAAGAAAAGTTGTGTCCTAGTTTTCTTCCATCTTCAACCCTATTGGTCTTATTTCTCCCGTGACAATATTAGGTAAGCACTTCATTCAAAAACTCTAGATGAATGACAAGGGGTGAGACCCCACCATTGACCCTGATCATGTTCAAGAACTAAAGGATATCCTTACAAAGTACAGAGGTATTTAACAAATTAAAGTCCTTCGTAATGCATATGACGGCAGTCAGCCTTTATTGCACATTTTTGCAGATGCATCCAAGCTTGCCTTTAACAAAGCTCCATACGTAATGACCCAGGAAAATATTTTTCACCAACTTATAGCGAAAGCCCGATTCACCCCTAATCACATGTTGGAACTATTCAGTCACTGTTTGGTCCGACGTTTTAACTACCCTCTCATGTGTCTATAATTCTAAAAGTAATTCCCCTTACGTCCTAAATCATGTGGAGGAAATAGTCAACATTAAAGTAACTTGTAATCTTAACTTAAGGCACATTCCTACTAATAGTAATCCTGCTAACCCGGCATCGCATGATGTTGCTATTATACATATTCATGAGAATAGAATTAGGTTACAATGTCTTCTTTGGCTCACAAATTCTTCAGATTACCTCGACCAAGGCAAGTTCTTATATAACCCCAAGATATGTGCGTGTCCATTTCGGGTTGCTCCTCCTGAATTACGACTGTTTGATCATTATAGTTCCCTAAACGATGTGACAAAATGCTGCACAGCCCTCCTTCATTTGATTCCCCATTGGATACAGCTTTTGTTGTAACGTTGCCCTAATCTAATTGATAAATTTAATCTTTCACCCTTAACAGTCATGTTGAAATGTTCCCAAGCCCAAAGTTATGCTAACTTTCTTAAATAGTTCGATGGTGAAGACGTTCATCTCAATTAAGACGAATGAGCTTTCAGTGGTCCACGTAAACTTTACCTGAATAAGGAAGGCATTCTTAAAGCTAGTTCCCTTCTCAAGAACACCCCCATGGAACTAAATTTCGTAGACTCCTTTTTACAGGAACATCATTGCGGCCTTTGGATACTCATTGTTAGACATTGGCATGAACGCTCGCTATACTGCAACAACTCGATAGTTCTTGTTGAATTTTGTAAACTATTTTGGGTTCCTTTGATGCATCAGCAAATCAAGAAAATCTTGTGTCAAAGCATCCATTCCAAAAAAGTTCAAGTATCCCTACCCTATGGCTCTTCTAGCCCAGTACCACCCCAATTGCCTCATCTCAAGAGTGACCTTCCGAATAACTTGTTTGGATTTAACTGGAGCCTTTAAAGTATATAATTCACATGTAGATTTTCATTATATGTTACTTTTCACCTGCGCAGCAACCAGAGTAATAGCTCTAAAAGTCAACACTTTATTAACAGTCATTAACTTCGTGCAAGCTGTGCGCAGATTTACCACTCGATTTGGTATAACTCATTGTATTGTCTCAGATTAGGTTTCCACTTTCCAAGCTGATCTAATCCTCCTTACTGTACTCATGCATCACCCAGTAATTGATGGGTTTAAATCTCCCTAAAACATAACCTGGAAATTGATCACTCATCGTGCCTCTTGGAAATGAGGTTTTTATGAAAGGCTAATAGGCTTCACCAGACTTAATTTAAGGAAAGCCATATATCACTTATACCCTACCTATTGTAAATTTATAACTCTGTTACAAGAAGCCACATATGTCATCAATGATAGACCCTTAATTTATTTGGATGTTAATGACGTTACTGACACTCCCTTAACCACAGGTCATCTGCTTTATGGTCAAACTCTCTCAATTGCTCCTCAGGTTCTTATGACTGACTTCAATGATACTACGTATAGGGAAGGGAATAGCCTCCCAGCTAGTTACCAAAAACTCGGGAACATGTTGCAAGTGTTTCTGAAAAGATAGATGCAAGATCATGTCAATTCCTTTTGTGAATGCCAAATAAAAAATAATCGTATCAACCCTGTACCCACTAAAATTGGAGATTTATGTTTGTTAATTCTGGATGAAGTTAGCCCTGAAGATTATCCCGTGGGCCCTATTCCTGTAACCTACCCTTGTCAAGATGGTCATATTAGATCTGTGAAGATACGCACCTCTAACAGAATATAGATGCATCACTTTAACTGTCTTATCCCCTTGGAGGTAAACATCGCAGGTCCCTATATCAGGGAAATGGAACAAAGGAGTCCTGAAGGAGTACTTGTGACCACCCCAGGTTCCGGATCCTGCTTCAGAGGGCCCTCTTATCTCTCAAGAGGATAATTCTCTTGATGGAGCCATCATTCTTCCTAGACCTGATCCTGTACCTTCTAGAGGTCAACCTCGTAGGGTCGTGGCAGATAAAGTCTGTGTTTTGTTCCAGGGAGTGTTGTACATTAGTAAAACGTTTCCTTCAGCCCCTCGGCTCTCACTCTTATTAAGCGGAACCCACTTCTCTCTTGCTCTTTTTTGGCAGGGTGGGGAAATTCTATCCATGCTCTATTTTAGTTTTTCACGTTATTCCATTTTTTATTCTTCATCTGTTATTCCCTGAGTTTTGCACACCACAGTTTTCCTTTGTTTTTTTTCTAACTTTCATTTGTTATACCTTTATTACTCATTCGATATTGCTCTTTTATGCATTCGTTATACCTTTATTATCCATTTCAGCTAACAAGATCATCATTCCCTTGTGCTATCGTACCTTTCATCTCCTCACTCTTCTTTAAATAATATTGTTTCAGCTTCCTGACCTCCGATATGTGCATTTTAGTGATGCAAATTGCTGATGGGTTAGGTAGCGTTCTGTTCATAAATGTTCATGTAACAGAGGATATTCAAACTGATGGATTTGTGTTTAAGCAACTCGTTAATTTGCATAACTCATTAGTTTTAGCTTGTAATTATTTACATCTCTGCGCCTATCTATAAATCTGTTTAGCTAAGATTGTTAAATGTAACAGCTGATGAACGCCACTCATTTCATTTGTATGTATTTGAGTTCTTATGCCAGTCTGTAGGATTTGCTATAATTAATTTCCCCAGTAACTGCAAGAATACTCCTTTTACTTATATAAGCACCAATCCGCACCTACAAAAATAAAGTGGGGGGGGGAGAGGGGGAATGAGCTATTCCCCCAGTTGATACAACCCAAGCGCCAACAGCGGGAAGGTTCAATGAACCCACTTCAAGAAATGACCTGGTCACAATAGGTTGTTCATTTTTTTGTGGAGTAGCTCACCACACTTTGAGACCAGAATATTCCAAGAACGGCCTTTTATTTATTTATTTATTTATTTATTTATTTTTTTTTTTTGATAGCCAGGAGTTCAGGGTCTTGCATCTGGTCCCGATCAGCAGGCCCAACCATTTTGTGTCACTTTTTCTTGTTAACGTAATTTGTCTTAACCTACTTGATTGCGATCCACTACTCAATGCCCAGAGAAGTGTCTGAACATCAAGAGGGTATTGGGGTTGACAGTCTCGATATATCTTTGGACTTGAACATGTATATGGTTAGCAAATGGTGTTCGTTGCGATTATCTGGTTTGTTGAGTGCGAGAGTGTTGGCACTCTATCCTTCCAGGCCCGGGTCCGGGATTAGGGCGAGGAGGCTTTCATAGAATGATTTTCCTTAACAATACTATCAAAATGACCATTAGTTAGTAACCTACAAATTACATTGTACAAGTGAATAGATGCTTACAAACTTTGGTGTGATAATTCTTATATATTATGTGTAATTTGTACTGCAATACCATAAGTGCTATGCTTATTGAAAGTAATGTTGCATAGTGTTGCGTTGATAAAACGTATATAAATGTTGTTTATAAGCCTATTGTAGTAGTGTATGTTTTAAAGAATTGAATCCTGTATAAGTTGCCTCAAAGATAGGATGTGATTCTTCTTACTTTTATGCTGTAGGAGATTTGAATCTTCTAAAGTGATGCTCATTTGGTATTTTCATGCTTTTGATACAAAAGTCTGTTTACACGACGAATAAGACCCCACTTATATTCATTGCATATTACAGGTAAGCTTCTACTCTTATGATTAACAGCTTACTCTGGTCAATACAGAAAAGAGTCGACGAGACTCAGGCAACCAGAACTCAAGCAAAAGAAGGTACCTAGAGGAATGCAAATGAGCTAACCAGATGAATGCAAGTCCACCAGAAAAACGCCAGCATAGCAGAGCAACACAAGCTACAGTAAACTACAATCAAGTTCGATGTCAAGAAAGATGATAACGTTAAAATCAACATTAAATATATTATGTATGGGATAAGTTGGTGGAGAAATTTATTATATATAGGGATTGCTGTACTTAGGTAAAAGTTTACCTTAATCTAAAGTTAGTATTATATGAAGAGACATAAAGGACACAACTAATTAAGATTTAGCATGAAGTGTCATAAAAATTAAATTACCAATTTCCAACACTGTAACTAGGTTGAAATCAACTTTGTTTAGGATGTTGCAAATTGATTTTGTAGAATTTAGTAGCCTAATCTAACTCAGGTAGGAATTCAAAATGCCGCCAGATATTGAACATTCTGAGGGCTTTAGCATTTATACAGAACCAAAGTCTGTTGCAATCTGATAGCAATAGTATTATGATTATTTTAAAATTCATTTATAAACAATAGATAGTAAGAGAGATGCACAGAAAAGGGCATTATTACTTCTTATATCCGTCAGAGACGGTTGAGAAGTGTTTAAGACATTACAATCTACAACGGACACAAGTGAAGCTGCAGTTGAGGCCCTTACAACATATTTTGTTCTTAAGGTCAATATATTGTTTAAAGGTATCAGTTTACGGCTGAGGCATATCAGAAAGAAAATGAGAGTTTAGAAACATTTGAGATTAGACGTGAGAATTTAGCTGTTTCATGTCTATTTCTGGGGTATATTTTTTTCTATAATAGATCGACTTATTACAAATCACAAAAGCTAAGAAAAAATTACTGCAAGGTAAAGATATAACAGAGAATATACTGATAATAAGCACAATTTTAGAGATATCAAAAAGTCAAAGTAACATAATAGGTAGTTCTACAACCAATAGAATGATAAATTCTAAAATTACGGAGAAAGGTTTCAAGTTGAAAGGCAATGAAAATCAAAGAAAGAATACGTCAAAGCCTAGTCATACAAAATTTCATAACCCTAATGTTCATAAACATTAGAATCAGACCTAAAAGATACTATATGCAATTATGAAAAGAAGATGTAATGGAGTGTTCAAATTAGAGAGGGATAATATTACCATCTCATACCTTCAAAATCTGGAAAACAATCATAGAAGGAACATGTGTATGTATATATATATATATATATATATATATATATATATATATATATATATATATATATATATATATATATATATATATATATGTGTGTGTGTGTCTATGTATGTGTAAAATTCACAGGGATACGTGAGGCACAGATGCAAATGAACCACAGGGATAAGAAAAATATAAATATATTTCATGTTTTCATTTTCCTTGTGGTTCTTTTCCATACACACATACTCACACACACGCACACACACATACACACACACATACATATATATATATATATATATATATATATATATATATATATATATATATATATATATATATATACATATATATATATGAATATATATATATGTGTGTGTACATATATATATATATATATATATAAATATATATATATATATATATATATATATATATATATATATATATATATATATATATATATATATATATATCTATCTATATATATATATATATATATATATATATATATATATATATATATATATATATATATATATATATGAATATATATATATATATATATATATATATATATATATATATATATATATATATATATATATATATATATATATATATATATATATATATATAAATTTCTACCTCATACGTGGGATCAAACCCTAGCCCCTTCAAAGGAAAGGCCAGATTGCATCCAACCATGCCACCCGAGGCTCTAAAAGAAGTCGGAACTTAACTGCTACCTGCAGTTCAGGATTTACCTAGTGGGCCGGGAAGTCGGGGAAAACTCGCTGGTAAGAGACTGATGTTTCATCAGGTAAATCCTCAATTGCAGGTAGCAGTTAGGTTCCGCCTTTTTTTAGAGCCTCTGGTGGCATGGTTGGAAGCAACCTGGCCCTTCATTTGAAGGGGCTAGGGTTTGATCCCAAGCATGAGGTAGAAATTTTTTTCTATTTGAAACGATATTGTGTTAATTTTCATCCATATTGACTCATTAGGGGTGATTCCAACTAAAAAGTTATCAATTTTGTCACCTACTGTTGTGTGACGGGCCGAGAGAAGGTTGTGACTCAAAGGCAGGTTAGGAGCAACTGAGTGAGTTTATTAAAGAACACTCCCCTTTATATACAAAATCTCAAAGCAACAAGAATTTTCATGTTCAAATATCGACACTGTTACAGAGGAGAAAAGCAGACATGATTTTTCAGGTTAGTGCGAGGGGAGAGCGAAGATACAAGCACAAAATGAACTATGTACGATCATGTGACACAGGTTGGTACAGTAGTGAACCGGAAAGTCGGGGAAAACTCGCTGGTAAGAGTCTGAAGTTTCGCCAGGTAAATCCTGAACTGCAGGTAGCAGTTAGGTTCCAACTTCTTTTAGAGCCTTTACTGGCATGGTTGGAAGCGACCTGGGCTTTCGTTTTAAGGGGCTAGGGTTCGATCCCAAGTATGAGGTAGAAAGTTATTTCTATTTGAAAACGGTATTGTGTTGATTTTCATCCATATATATATATATATATATATATATATATATATATATATATATATATATATATATATATATATATATATATATATATATATATATATATATATATATATAATGTGCACATGTATGTCACGCGGTAGGGATGTGTACAAGAGTTTAGTGATATTAGATACGTACAATCTCATGTAAATAAAATGAAAAACAAAAAACAATAAGATAAATAAGAAAACTATCACTTCTTCAGTTATTTCCCCGACCCATTTCATAGAAACCCTCAGTAAGGGTCGCAGCCTAACCTTTAAAGGCATACGATGTGTTTGGGAATCGTAATAAAATTCTAGTGATTATTCGGATTATCAAAGGAATGCATCAATAGAGCACCAACAGACAATTAACACATTCCACGTCACGTTAATGTCGCTGCCCGTTAAACGGTACCATTGTGTCTGGTATTCGTCCACAATCCAGGTTGTGTTTATTTTTAACAAATATACATAGGCGGGATTTTAATCATATATACCGATCAAAATCATCGTTGTTTATTTTGATATAAATATGTTATAACTTATTTTGCAATATACAGTCAAAGACATAGAGATTCATAATAATCTATCTCTATTTTTTCTATATCGTTATCATTGCTACTAAAATAATCTAGACCATCTTAAATCAACTAAATAACATTTTATCATTTTGGGCGGTTGATTTGTCTCATTATGCATATTAATTTTGTCATCATAAAACTAGCTCTGAACGGCCAATGAAAGTAACTAGAACAACGATTCATTCTCAAACAGGGATTCATCAAAGAAAAGTCGACATCCATCCCTTCCTGAAATACATCTGTTTAGCTCACATTTGTATAGATATCCCTTTACACATCGATATTTCTGTAGTGTTTCAAACGTAATTTTTTACGGAGAAAAACAGATCATAGAATAATTTTTAATTAACACACCACCAGTCTGAGAATTAGGTTTCGAAATAGCGCCATTCAATAGTTATTCAAAATAAGGCTTAAAATCGGCCGGAATTTCCTCTCAGAATTCACGCACCCAATATGCCGTTGATCTACAAAAACTTACTTCACGATTTTCTAGTTTTCATAATCCATTCATGAAATTAGAGAGATTGATCACAATTATGAAAGCCTATTTTCAGAAAATTATCAAATACCAACACTAGACCTTCAATCTAATCCTGGAATCCATAGTACATCATAATCCACAGAAGCCCTGTTATTTTTTTAACATTGACAATGTGATGCGGGATACATTTTATTTCACAAAACATAATCATAAAAGCTAATTTTTAAGTAGTGCTCACTATTCGTGTTGAAAACATATTTCCGTCACTATTACGTTTCTAACGATTTATTGTATCATGGTGGCTTAAAGTTATCCTCAAACAACTGATGACCTTGTGTGTGATAATTATTTTGCCACTCTTCGGAGATGGGTTCTATATTCATCAAGCTGTACATCTCCACTTAAAACATTTAGTGAGATATATCGCGAAATTTAGCCCCTTCGTTAGATAATCAACAAAAGAAAATTTAGATTTTCTGTTTAACATTCCAGCCTAGATAGGATATAACCAGAGATCAAGAGAGACGAGCTTCTCTTTGGATGAATAAACTTAAGTTTGTTTTTCATGAATTCCTTACATATGAAACTAAGAGTATGCACGTGTGGGATAAATTACCAAACTACTTTTTGATTAATGTAGGAAGATGTTTACTGGCAACCAAAGTATACTAATCAAACTTCTAGATTCATTCTTCAAGGGGATTAGAACATACTGCAACAGAGAATATAATTTCCTGCTCGTAAGAAGATACATGCCTATCAACATCTTACCTTAGAATGCTGACTTTTATTCTTAACGTTGAGCCGCTTCTACTAGAAAGGAAAAGTAGCCTACATGAAAAAGTAAATAACAATTTTCTTGTCGTCTTTCTTACTTCAAGTACTAAACCTTAAGCTTCCCTATTTTCTTAGGCTTCATGGATATCTAAGCCTTTCCATCCAATTTCTATTTAAATAATCCATCCAAATCTTTTTATCCAGTAGAGTAAATCGCCCTCCATTCTGAGTGAGTGACCAAGCCATCAAAAATCCCTCTGATCCGTCCTTTTCCATTCATAGATATTTCACCACTAATTTGCATCACCACATGCTTCACCTTTTCAAATCTTCTTTTGCCACATATATTTTATTTTAACTGTTTTGAACTTGACATGTACACTTTACTTTGATGAGGGAGATTTATAAAACTATTCCTTCATCATTTCTATACATTCTGTTCTGAAATTAGATGTATTTTCTCAAACCTATTTATTCCTCACCATATTCTCTCATACCCTTATATTCTCATGAATATCCTTCTTACAGAAACCATGTATTTCGAGCAATCAAGCCCTATCCCAGAAACATTCAACACGAATATCTTCTTTTATGAATATTTCATGAAATCCATACCTGTCAATATGCAATCTCTTTCCCTGTCACATATCTTTGTATATACAACTCACATGTCATGCAAACCCTTTCATATTATCCAGACGTAGTTTAGGGTTGATCAAAATTCCCTAAAGCATTGTATTTTAATCTCCTTTCTTTAACGTCTGAATTTATGGACTCTATACACCAAGAATTGGAACCTTTTCTCCTTCCCCATTCAATCATACACGTAAATTCATCGAACCCTCCTGGCATCATAGGTGCTATCCCTGGACAACCCCAACCCTTTTAAATTACCTCAGGCACAGAAACTGTGTTCCTGTCGTTCTTGCACTCACAGCAAGTACCAAGACATCTCTGATTCTCACCCTCAAAAAATTCACTTCAGTACATTTCTTCTGTCCAGATCCCCATCTGAGCGCATTCAAACCCCAAGATAAAGTAATTTATTCTTTTTCCGGGTTTTGCGCTATTACTAATAAACGGTCAGGCAATGAAAATCCCCTTCCCCCATTTAGTGACTGTCATTGCCCTCGGGCTTATGTAATTATATTATTTTAATTACTTAGGCACTCTAGATTGATATTGAGATATGTATTACGAATTACCTAAAATTCAAAACTATAATTAAGCAAAGACTAGGCTAAAAAACTCATACTAATAATGAAATGATACATCAAATGGCAATTAGGAAATAGAATATGGATTCCGGTAAACATATTTTTTTGGAAAATTGACTTTTGTTTTTAAATGAATATTTTCTCTGCATAAAAATATTTTCTATTAATACACTTTATCCTTTTCTACAAAGAATGTTTTAAAAAGTCAGTCACCACAAAAAGGAAAAAAAAAAAAAAAAAAAAACAGAAAGAAAATTACGAATGGCTTTGGAATTTCTTATTCTCTTCAGAAAAAATGGAAAATATAATGATTTAGTATTTGTTCTTAACGTCGCATCCGTCATCGTAAAAATGATGATAATGATATCAATGACAATGCGAGAACCTGTGATAAACGAAGTGTTTCGTAATGTATTAGTTCAGTGTATGATCTATTATGTTTGTTGATATCTCACAATGAAAGAAACCAAATCAGTATAAATTAAACAAAACTTAACTTTGAAATAAACCACCTAATAAGGTCGAGAGAGAGAGAGAGAGAGAGAGAGAGAGAGAGAGAGAGAGAGAGAGAGAGAGAGAGAGAGAGGGGGGGGGGGGGTTGTGGTAGGGTAAGCTGTTGATAAAAAAAGTTATCTTTCCATTCTTCCAAAACGTAGATAATGATAGATTATGACACAAGTACCTAGGTATAACAAAGCCATGCAACAACAACTACAATAAAATTATTAAATACGAGAAATTCGGTTGCCTTGACTGTTTCTGATACATCATGCATATAGAGAAATGATTACAACAGATAAATCAATGAAGTGAAACCTCGTGCTATCTACAAATTTATCAATTATTAGAAGTCAAGTTACTGATAAAAAACGAAGCCATCGAGAATAATGATGTCTTTCATTGGTCGGTTTCTAATACTTTCCAGGATTTTTCATTTTTAAAGGTATCTGCGTGAAGTTTGTCTGAGTGCGTGAAAATTCCACAACAGGATGTGACAGGTTGATAAGGATTTTAACAGAAAGATGAGCTTTGCATGACTTTTTTTCAATCGACATTACAAGCTTATATACAAACAGTTAAGGATAACAATGATATGAAGATTTTAAAAATATAAAACATGTAATGGCAAGTGTAAACGGGTTTTTCTATTATCCTCATAGGTGATATATATATATATATATATATATATATATATATATATATATATATATATATATATATATATATATATATATATATATATATATATATATATATATATATATATATATATATATATATATATATATATATATATATATATATATATATATATATATATATATATATATATATATATATATATATGTAGAGAGAGAGAGAGAGAGAGAGAGAGAGAGAGAGAGAGAGAGAGAGCATTCTTATTACAACATATGAGCGTGCATGAAATACACGGGCATTACATGGCTCCCCCTAAAAACGACATAAATGGGAAATAAGTCACCCTCGCGTGGAGAGGTGAACTGTAAGCGGATCATTTTGCAGGAGATATGCATGTTTTTGATCAATGGCGACACAGTCTTTATTGCCATGAATGTTAATTAAGAAGGCCTTTGGTCTGTGACAGATAACAAAGAAAAGGACCATGTAAGGGGGTGCCAGCGGGGGTTTGCAAATAAAGGTGTGTACGAAACATGTTGTGGTGTTAAAATCGTTTACTATGTGTTGCGTTGCTAAGGGCTTGTAAGTCTGGCGGTAGGAAGTAAATTTCCGCACAACGTGACGTAGACGCTGGAGATTGTCGGAGGAGGTTGTAGACGGAAAAATTCAGCAAGGACGACCAACAAGTAGCCATACATTATTTCAGCCGCTAAGACATCCAGGAGGTCCATAGGATTGGTCTTTAATCCAAGGAGGACCCACAGAAGCTGAGTAAACCAACTGGAATCATTGCAGCAGGGTATCAAAGCTGCTTTGAGGCTGTGATGAAAGCATTCAAATATTCCGCTGGTTGCAGTGATGTAGGTAGTTAACCTATGTAGGGTGGTGCCTAGAAGAGTTGATAAAAATATCTACAATTGAAAGGTGAAAGCAATACCCGTGTCAGAATTTTTACAGTATGTTTAGGGATACCAAATCTTGCTATTCACCCTGAGAGTAAGCCAGATGTACATTCGGCAGATGTGGCAGTTTGCATGGGGAGGGCTTTAGGCCAATGATTGAAGCAGTCAATTACAATTAACAGGTAACAGTGTCCTTGTGATGTGGGTAGGGGCCTACAATATCGATGTGAATGTGAGCAAAATGATGCAGAGGTTGTGGAAAGGAGCCCATTCCTGTACTTTTGAAGTTTGGCACGATATCCAGCAAGCTTGGTACTCTGAATCTTCTTGTTGGGCTCCTACTAAGGTAATGTTATCCAATCCCAGGTGAATGGCAGCCAATGAGTTTTTGACATGTCGTTAGTAATGTGATTCATTTTACCAGGGTTGTGTTGAAGGGTGCAGTTATATTCAGTAAGGGCGGAGAGATGTCAGCATAGACAGGCGGACCAGACATCAGACTTTCAAGTGAATACGTGTAAAACGGGAGTACCATCTAAGAAGTAGAGAAAGTGACAGACAGCCAAGTGCACTGCCAGTAATTCGTGGTTGAGGGTAAAGTAGCTGGATTTCACCTTGAATAGTTTTTTACTGAAGGAGCCCAATGGCCGGGACGAGCTATTGACCACCTGCTCAGGTACTGCACTCATAGCAATGTCACTGACATCGGTGGAGAGGAGAGAGGCATATGTCATGGGAAACGTGAGAGCAGCAGAAATTGATTGGGCATTTTTTGTGTTGCAAAATCTGGCTCTTGAGGGGAACCCCATTTCAAGTTTTTTGCTTGCCCTTGAGGGAGGTATAGAACAGGTGCCAGAGTGGCTGCGGTTGCTATCATGAAACTGTGATAATTGTTTACGATGCCCAAGAATTCTTGCAGTACTTTTATGGTAGAGGGCATGGGGAAGTTCTGGAACGCTGATAGCTTCTCAGGAATGAGTTGGATACTTTCTGGAGTGATGCAGTTCCCTAAGAATAATTTGTTGGCGTCAAAGTTACTCTTGTCGCACCATGCTACAAGGCTGCTCTTTGTAGGTGGTTGGGAATGATGCGTAGCTGATATAGGTGTTCCTCCTTGGAGGATAAGAACACAAGTACATCATCCACATAACATGAACACAAGGAGGGGAGTCCCTTAAGATGCCATCCATGCTGTATTGAAAAGTGGCCCCAGGATTGCAAAGGTCAGAAAAGGAGTAATTGATTGTGTATGTGCCAAAGCCCGAAGTCTTCTGTGTTCATGGGCACCTGATAATACCCCTTCAGGAGGTCGAGAGGGGAGAACACCTTTACTTTGTGTAATGTGGAGAGGGGGTTAGTAATCTAGTTCTGTCTGCATGTTCAGATGCCTGTAATCTCCACAAGGGTGCTGGGAGACATCCTTCTTATAGATGATGTGTAAGGGTGATAACCATGTTGTTGAGCCTTTCGGCAAAGGCCTATTTCTCCCAGGACTTCCTGGTTCGATGTGATGAGATAGGCATAGGAAGCCATGGGTTTGCTGAAGTGGAGTGTAAAATTGGAGCGGGAGGGCTTAAGAGTGTCGATGAGTGTGAATCTGCGTTGACTAAACGTCGATGTACCACATCAATCAGGAAGCTGAAATAGGCGAGGAAATCCACATAGGACATTGGCTATGATATGTCGGCAATGAGAAATTTCCAATAGTATTTGGGACTCCCTAGCAATAGTGTGAGTGTCTCATAGCCCTGTGTTGGTAGCTACTAGGTTGACGACAGTAAACTTAGAAGGACTACATGTCATGTCCTGGAGAGTGACATTGCTAGAAGGGAATGACAAACACCAGTTTCTACCAAAATCCTGTCTTCAGTATCTGCATAATGTAAAAGGAAATTATCAGTGACTGAGAAGGCCACCTCCACAAGCAATGGCCTACTTACAAGTTTTTTGACACCGACAACTGTTCGCACATTCCTTCGTAACAGCCCAGAATCCTGAGTGGTGGATGGGAGTCAGTAAGTGGGTGTAGAGGTCTGAGGGTGGTGGGAGGCTTTTTCACCACTCCGGTATGTCATGAGGTAGATGTGTCCTACTGCATTCTCCTCAGATTTGGCCGGATCCTACAGGTACGTTTTGAGGGGATCGCCATGACAACATATTCTGGCTTGCTGCTTGAGCGAGTAAAGACCTTAATATGATACTGAACTTCAGCAGACTAAAACCAGGTAAAATCTTCTCTACTGGCAAAGGGTGGCAGTTTCATTGATGTGGCGTGGATAAAAGAGTCAGTCTCGTTGAGTGGCATCGTCAAACAGTGGGGCTAAAAGTGGAAAGGTGGCGAGCATTTGGTCACTTCGTGGATCACCAATTGGGCACACTGATGAAGGTCTTCGAAAGACAGGCTGGATATGACTAGTTTATTTAAGTGACATAAAAAGTTAATATACAAACAGTTGAGGATAACAATGACATACAAGCTTTAACAATATGAAACATGCAATGGCAAACTTAAGCAGGTTTTTCTATCATCTGTTCTAGAGAGAGAGAGAGAGAGAGAGAGAGAGAGAGAGAGAGAGAGAGAGAGAGAGCAATTGTGTTCCAGTGTAAGAGCATGTATGAAACACATGTGCAGTACAAGTTATACATCCAACCGTCTTTTTCCCGATAATCAAATACACCTGAATGAAATATGCAAACCTGACGTGACAGTAAGCATGATCAGAAATGGTGATGAACCTGGAATAATAAGAGTTTCATCGGTTTGTTGGTTAGAGTGAGTAAATTTCGAAGACATGATTTATCATTTTAATCCATTGCTTCATCTTCATCCGTTATTCCGAGCTATGGAAATGATAAAACTTACGAATATACAATGATTACTAAGGCAAACAGAAATTAAGACTTTAGTTAAGAATAAAAATATGACACTAGAAATTAGTGATAAGAATGGGGCACCCCAAAACGCAGAAAGCAATCCTGAAATTTTAAATTTGTCGAAATGCCAAAAATGAACCAGAAATTAATAGTAAGATATAATTGAACTGAAATTATATAGAAGGGCAATAAGATTTATACCAATAACATAAGAACAAAAACTCAAAATATCAGGATATGGATAACACAAGTTAATTCAAAACTAAGGCAAAATAAATTCTTGAAAGTTGTAGAATAATAACTAATTAAACTAAAAGGAAAAGATGGCCATAGCAACAGGACAATCAACATCAAAGAAAAAAATAAAACTAGTGAAATTTTGAGAATATATATAAGAAAATCCTTTACAAATCCGTTCAATTTAAATAAAATGAGAATGCAGTACAGAGGGCAATTCTTTTAGTGATTCATTAAGTAACATGATGCGATAACAAAATGAGAAAAGGGGAACAATAGAAAAGCGGAGTAGGATTAAGGACATAGAGGCTGAAAACTCAAATAAAGAATATGTAAAATATAAAGATGTTTTTAGTCAAAAATAAGGAATAGATGCCAGGTTGAGGAAGAAATATATAATTCTGAAGTATTGTGACGGAGGTCTTTAAGACCTAGAAAGAGACTGTTTATATGACATCAAAGCTTTATTAAAAACAAGGAGATTCAAAAACCAGTAAGAGTGCTTGCATGAAATGGTGACATGAGGTAGAGTGTGCGAAGACCCTTTAACGTAATGGAGAAGAGATTTATCTGTATGTGTATGAATCAGCTAATAGTCAGTAGGATTTCTGCATTTTGGGTTAATTGGTGAGTCAACAGTTACAGATGTAAAGATGGCAGTGGCATTTTCCTTGTCCTTTGTCAGCTGAAGCCTACTCCCTGGTAGACTTTAGCTGCTGAATTGTGGATGAGCCCCTTGAATGGTAATATTTACATTCATTAATCACTTCATGCCATCAATACTTCGAAGCCTTCTAAACACAGTACCATTCACCTCTATGTTATGTATATTCTTGTACTTCATTCTAATCATCTAATGTTCCATTTACATCACTTGAAGATTCCTTTCTAAGCTTTCCTCTCTTCCTACCTCCTATCAATTCCTAATAATCTTTGTTGTCCATTCATTCATTAATGAAAAAGAAAAAAAAAATGCTTCTTTTCAACGACGTTAACCTTTTTTCTTATTTAAATAAAACAATATTTTATCCTGCCTCACGTTATCGAGGATTCTCACGCTGCATATGCTATGCAGAATGCAATTAATATCAAAATTTCCCTTATATTAAATGAGAATGGGATGAAATTTCCTTTGATGTATTACCCTTTTTATTTCCACAAAACACAATGTTACTATTTAGAATATATTAATATACATATTTACAAACATAGAAATACAGACACACACATACACACACACACACACACACACACACCACATATATATATATATATATATATATGTATATATATATATATATATATATGTGTATATATATATATATATATATATATAAATATGTATATATATACACACACACACAATATATATATATATATATATATACAGTATACATATATATATATATATATATATATATATATATATATATATGTATATGTATACATATATATATATATATATACATATATATATTTATATATATATATATATATATATATATATATATATATATATATATATATATATATATATATATATATATATATATATATATGGTCAGGCTAGAAAGCAACTTGTTGCCGAAGAGCTCAAGAAGTTGCTTTCTGGTGTGACCATTGCCCAGGGTGGTGTCCTACCCTACATCCAAGCAGTTCTCTGGCCCAAGAGGACCGAGAAGAATTAAATCTTTGCTGTTGCAAGGGTCTACTTGGATAATAAGTATATATATATATATATATATATATATATATATATATATATATATATATATACATATTCATATACATAAACACACACAAAGCAAGTCTTCAATAGGTGGATCCAAGAGAATCTGTTTGGGTGATAAACTCGCAGACCAAATATCATCACAATCCAACACAGAAAGTTGATAATAATCAGGTCACTGACCTTCATGACGCTCCTTATATCCTTCTCACTGTATATCGACGTACCCCTTCCTGTATAGAATAATGTACCTTTCTATTTACATTATATTCCAACTGGAGGTTATGCTTCATTGCATAAACTTGTTTTACTCTGAACACTTCCTAATCATAGAATAGATGGTTTTTCCATTTTCTCTTAATGACGAAATATTTTTCAATGTTTTTTTTCTCATCGCCCCAGTCTCTTGCATTCTATTATTGTTGCGCTATTTTTATTCATTCATACATATTCAACATCATCAGTTTTCTCCATTAAAAAAGAAAAGTATAAACAGTCTGTTCAAAAACTAAATTTTCTTTCTTTTAATGTTAGGACAAAAGCCTTATCATCATTGCTTCCGTGCCTCAACTTTTCATTCAGCCAAAAATCTGGTACTACTATGTATTTCATTCGCCTAGACCCCAAGGTTATCGCTAATATCTTTCAAACCAGTGGATCGACTAGTATGGTATTTTGAAGCATTCCTTCTCACACCCGCCCCTAATTTTTCATAAAAATAATCCATGTCCAAACATAAATTGTAAAGGCACTTTTCTTTTGAGTTTTGGGACATGCCCAAGCCTATCCAGTCAAGATTTATGATTCATTCGGATAAGCACTCCTGGGGGTACTTATCCCTCCTAAGTCTCTCTCTCTCTCTCTCTCTCTCTCTCTCTCTCTCTCTCTCTTTCGATAGCAAATGTATACATATATTCTGGGTGTGGAAATTAGGACAATAACTGTGCATGTGCTTTATTCCAATCCATATCACTATGGATAAACAGATCTTCCTCGTCATCGCTGTTCATTGTGATGATGACGGGTTCTCCAACTTCATGTGTATTATCCGATGACCAGTACTGTTCTTCAAATGATCTGGATCTTCTTAGTTGCGACCAGCTTTGCTTCCTGGAGCCGAGCTTGCAGATCTACTCGAGTGAATCTCTGCAACGTTGAGCGCACTTGTTGCTTTATACAGTCCTTCACTTCTTCGATGACGTTCAACTCAGGATGGGCAGGTGGTAACCGGATGACCTCATAATCCCATGACCAGATAATTTTGTCAACCTTGTATCGAGGTTCTGGATGGTTCGCCTAGCAGATCAGAAGCACCTGGTGTCACTAGGTGGTGGCTTTCATGGGTAACATACATGTAGTGAAGGGGAGGAGGTTGGAAAAAATTGGTAGTTCGCAGAAATAGAATGGCTTCTACTACAGAAAAAAAAAAAAAAAAAAAAAAAAAACAGAGAGAATCTCATCATGGAAAGATATTGAATCTATAGAAATAAAAACAGAAAGGAGACGAGAAGTACAAATACAAGGAATCGAGTGATAAAGGAAGGAAAAAAAATAAAAGAAAACTAACAATGTACATTATGAAAATTGAGAGAGAGAGAGAGAGAGAGAGAGAGAGAGAGAGAGAGAGGGAGAGAGAGGGAGAGAGCAAGAAATTATTAATATCAATATTATTATTATTATTATTATTATTATCATTATTATTATCATTATTACTTGCTAAACTACAACCCTAGTTGAAAAATCAGGATGCTATGAGCCCAGGGGATCCAACAGGGAAAATAGCCCAGTGAGGAAAGGAAACAAGTAAAAATAGAGTATTTTACGAACACTAACAACATTAAAATGAATATTTCCTAAATAAACGATAAAAACTTCAACAAAACAAAAGGAAAAGAAATTAGAAGTATGCAAGAGTGTACCCTCACGCAAGAGAACTCCAGCCCCGGACAGTGGAAGACCATGGTAAAGAGGCTATGGCATTACCCAAGACTAGAGAACAATGGTTTGATTTTGGAGTGTCCTTCTCCTGAAGGAGCTGCTTACCATAGCTAAAGAATCTTTTCTACCCTTACCAAGAGTGAAGTAGTCAATGAGCAATTACGGTACAGTAGATAACCCCTTGGGTGAAAAAGAATTGTTTGGTAATCTCAGTGTTGTCAAGTGTATGAGGACAGAGGAGAATCTGTAAGGAATATGCCAGACTATTCGGTGTATGTGTAGGCAAAGAGAAAGTGGACCGTAACTAGAGAGAAGAATACAAGGTAGTACTGTCTGGCCAGACAAAGGACCCTATAACTCTAGCGGTAGTATCTAAACGGGCGTCTGGTGCCCTGGCCAACCTACTACCTACTAATGGAGTGAAAGGGAGAAGGGAAGGAATGTGGAGAAGCCAAAGTTGTTTGTGTGTGATGATGTCACATTCTTACCTGCTTAAATACCTTCACTAATGCGACTGGTGTCGGCTTTGATGCAATGAAAGTCAAGAGAAAACGTAATAATCAAATACATTTGTCAATGTACTTTAGTAACTGCAATTATAGAGAGCTGACATATCATGCTGGTGTGATTGATTGTTTCGAAGAAATTAGCAATAAACCTTTGGTCCAGAAGGCTTAGATACATAGTAATTTACTACCAAACAGCTATCTTTATGAACCATTTTCAGGGTTAAATTATCCTTACTTATTTACACTGATGTATCTAATTAGCTTGCATTTGTCCACAGTCCAGATATACCAGGTCAGCCAGACAGCATACCGATTTTAAGCCTCTTCTGCGCACCTACGTCATCTGAAGGGGCTTAGTGTTGGTGAGACCCATTAAGAACGTAGATCTATCACACAGTCAATGAGGTTTTCTATACTTTATCAAATTATTAAGATATCGCATTCGAAAATATATCGATATCTTAACAAAAAAAGCAATAACATCGTCAGGAACTTCAATACCAGACTGTTTTAATTCTAAATAAAGCTTTATAAAACAAATTTTCCCTCCATAAGAGCTTCCCCGTGTACAGCATTAAAAATCTCCCACATTATTAACAACTGTGAAAAAAAAACTGACTAGAAGGTGCATGTAATTCCCCCCGATTAACACATGCTATCCAAGTATCATTCCTTAGCACTACTGCGGTCTTTTTTCGTAACTCAGGATATTTTACACAAAATTTCTCTACAATATATCCACCAATGTATTTAAGAGCTTCTTCCTCAACTACTCCCCCAATATATTTCTTTATTTCTTTATTTGCTCTCAAAAGGTCTTCTTCCTCGTCTAAAGCACCTTTCTCTAAATAAAAATCTAAATTTCTGAATATCTGCGTTGTTAGGCTAAGTCCCTTTCTTTCGTGATAGATTCATCGTCTTTGGCTGATTTATGGGATCTTTCAACAGTGGTAATATTACACTTTTCACTTAATATTTCAATTTCCTTTCCTAGTAACATTTTTTTAGCCGAAATTTAAAGTTCACAGCATGAGGATGATCATAGTGCCCATCCATTTGCCTTATACACCCAAAGAAATGTTCAAGGCAATCTTGATTTAGTCTTTGTGTAAGTAGGTAGTTAATACTATAAGAGCCTTTTAACATATCAAACAAAGCAATGGTAGATTTACATGATAAAATTATTCCTTTCTGAAACTTGAAAAGACTTTTTGTATTAGGATTTTTAACTCTCATAGTATTCATTACCTCGATTACCTTGAGCAGTGTACCTGTTTGTTTTTCTACATCAATACCAAATGCATTGCTTTTACCAAACTCTCCATACATGGAGGAAGAATTCATTATGTCGAACCAATCATTTATTAAAAGAATAAAATCAGATGTTTGATTCCAGTTTTGACACTCCAACAGTCCCTTTTCCCATAAATATTTTAATGAACTGCTAATCTAACGCGCTGTCTTTGTTGATCTGTTACAGTTGAATGCATTTCATTAATCTTATATGCAAGCTTATATTCTTTTTTGGTTTTATTAAGCATTTCCCGTATGCCGTCATCTGAAATACACTCTCCAGTCTTGGGGAAAAACCGGAGTCAATAAAATTATTTCTAACTAATTTAATTAAATGTGGAACATCTGAGAAAACAAAAACTTCTTTTTCTGGTTTAAAATGAATCGAGCAAACAGTAGCTTTCACAACGTTAATTCTGTCTGCAGGCAACATGCATGTATCCACTGGTCTATGTATGGTTTTTCTTTTGGAAAGCGATGGTATTTTATGTTTGAGCTTTTAGTTTTATCATGTCTATTATAACAGCCAAATACTGCGCAGTTACTTGGCATTATTAGTGACGGAATGAATGAATGAATAAAATGATAATGGACACAGCGTCTCCTATTGTTTGCGTTACCTCTATAGGTAACTAACTAAGGCAACAGTCCTTTCCTTTTGTTTACCCACGTGTGTGAGACGGGGAAGCTTGACGTCACAGTATGGGTGATTCACAGCTTAAGCTGCGCGTTGGCTGACCTGGTATATATAGACCTTGCATTTGTCTTACTAACATTTTTGCTATCATTCCTCTAACGTTTCATGTGAGAGATATTTTTAAACTTCTATGAATTATTTACTCCTCCTAACTATTGCAGGTTGAAACTCTCCCCTTTTCTTAAAAAAAGAAAAAAAAAAATACATATATTTTCGATCTCTTTTCTCAGAGTTGTTAAATAATTCCATCCATAAAAACATTCACCGGTATGAGGCAGTGATTCCTCTGGTAAATGTACTCTATGAAGCCAGTTATCTCCACTCTGCTTTTTCAAAACATTTCATATAGCTAACTGTTCTAATGAAGTCAATTTCCCTACAGCACCCATCATACCCTTTTAGTGCACAGTGGTCTACAACTGTTCTCAAATATATTATACTACTTTATTCATGATCTGGTTATTTTATATCTAGCCAATGATACTCATCTTTCGTAGCCAGAATATTAGACAACCATTGGGCACTAGAAATTCTAGATTCTGCATTCAAGTACAAAGATGAAATTATTTAATTATCTCTAGTAAACTTTAACTATGCCGCAATTAGATATTCCGGATTTAACACCAGATTTTACACGAAATAATGGGGTGAATACATTTAATTTTGGAAAATGCAGCGTAAAAAGCAATAATATGCTGAATTGATTGCAATTACTGCTCCACATGAATTCATTCTGGAAGGAAATTTCTCAAAGTTCCCTATAAAAATGTTTCTGCTTTTATACCAACAAGTACTTCTATTATTCTCTTTTTTAGTAGAGAAACGTCTTTTCCATGGAAACAGTATGATGTACAACGAAAAGTTTATTGAAAACGTTGCTAGGACGTTTGATTTTTATTTTCTTGGTCCTATGGCACTGGCAAAGGTTTTGCAAGGTTTCCAGTATTTATAAATATTTCAGTATTATATATTCAACTGAAAAAATCTCATTGACTGATGGTTGTATGTCGATAAAGCTCGACTGACTAGTTAATCTGCTCAGTGAACAGAGGCCTTATTCAGGCAGACTGCTGTGCCACCCAGTTATTGCCTGTGTGATATAATTGGACAGCTCAGTGTTAGGTGTAGCCTGTATAACAAATGACTTCTGGGTGTCTGACACACTCCTAGGCCAGTTAAGCTTTCAAGTATTCGATCAGCTCACTATATTTGTCTAGAAGAATTCTTGATCTTATCATTTCCATGTGCCTGCAATATGTATGGAGAAATTCCTCTTAGGTTGAATTAAGGATGGGTTCTCATGCTAAATCAGCCCTGCTTCGAGTAAATGTAGCCTCAACTATTTGTAGCACTACTGCTGATTAAGATGATGGGTATGATGAATTGTCTTGAGACTTGCTGGGTGCAGACTTGTAGTGAATAGTATCTGAAGACATCCTGCTGAAGGAGTAAGGACAGCCCTTATGAGAGTTATATTATTGTTAATATAAGTGAAGGAGCATCCTCAGACACAGTATATGTATTAGTAGATAAAATTTGTTTTCTGTAGAGGCTCTGTAAATGATGGTAATAAATGGCACATTCAAAGGCATTGCTAGAGTCTATGACACTGATCTCCTCGTAGAGTATATGATTCAAAATTTTCTAGTCTTCCAGGTATAGGCTCTGCATCTATATGTATTTGTGATATAAGAGAGGGTTTGTTTAATGCTGTAGTAACTTCCTTTCAAACATAATAGCAACTATATACATCAGTACAGTTTGTTAATAGAGGAAGGCAACCACTGTGGTATTAGTCGCTATGGTATTATAAACTTAACTTCTTGTGCAACTCAGGTTACCATATACTCATTTATGGGAATACCAAACTTGATATTTTACTTATTATCTTATTCACCTACTATTTGACTGTATCCACCGGTGGGTGCATTTCCCATAAAGTTTTATCCACGCAAACTCTCCCAAAATATCTTTACCCAGACAAGTAGATATCCATTCTTTCAAGGAATTTAATTTTTTTTTTTTATATATTTTGACAGTAACTTTCATTATCCAAAATATTAACTCCTAAGCAATTCCTTGAATTTAATACGCATTACCTTTTCTTATAAATATGATTTAAAGTTCAGTAAAATTTATCTTATCTCTTTAACGGTAATAACCCATATGGGATATATTTTTCGCATCTTTATATATCTAATGAATGCAACAATTATGAAGTTCAATGTAGATACAGTAGGAATTATGAAGTTCAATGTAGATATATACATATATATATATATATATATATATATATATATATATATATATATATATATATATATGTGTGTGTGTGTGTGTGTGTGTAAATTTTCAACCAGTAAGATAACTCATCCTGTTATTATTGTCATTACTTGCTAAGCTACAACCCTAGTTGGACAAGCAATATGCTATAAGCCCAAGGACTCCAACAGGCAAAAAAAGCCTAGTGTGGAAAGGAATTAAAGAAAAAAAATAAGCGATATAAGAAGTAATGAAAATTAAAATAAAATACTTTAAAACATTAACAAAATTGAAACATGTTTAATTTATAAACTATAAAAGGACTTAAGCTACCATGTTCTACATGTATAAATCAAAATTGAAGTGAATCAGTGTCTGTTCAACACTCCTAGAGCCAACATCTGATACGAATTACTCTTTACTGTACAACTAAACTGCCGTTGATTATGGCATGTTTATGAGAAATCCACTTGATATAGCTAAATGATTGTTTTTCATTATCATAAGTTTGAAATTAGTTTGTTGTTAGAGGAAATATTTAAAATTAGTTTTACCACATAATCAATAATCCTAATGGAATCTATTCCTATCGAACGGTAAGGGAACCAGTGCCTGATCATTACGGAAATAAATTCAAGACATGACAAACAAGGGGGATACAAGCTGTTTCACTTGGTAAGTACAGATTGCTTCATACATGATATCCTCTCTCTAACATGGAGTAACCTCTTTCTCCAGTTATCCACCGGATCTCACAGAAGAGGAGTTTGCCTTGCAGGTCAGCAGAAAGATGGTTATAATACTTGTCAAGACCGTGAACAAACCCCATCAGTCTTCTATTTATGCACAAAAAAAGGTTAACAAGTATCAGTATAGTGGATCAGTTTGGCTGCAGGTATAGAGAAGAAAGCTGTTCCTAGTAGGAAACAAGAGGGCAAATCTTCTAATGGGATTCTTCCCATGCAGTGGAAAGATAACATTATTATCACTGATCCTCTGTTGGATGCTAGGCGAGCCCCACTAAAGACAGAGTATTATAACAATTAATAGAAGAAGAAAGTAGAGGATCACTGCCCTAATATCATTAAATAGTACAATGGAAAGGTTGGCGGTATCAGCATGTCAGAACCACAGACCAACTTCCACAAGACTCCAATATGTGGGACAGACGATGGGACATCAAGCTCTTTGGATATATTCTTAACTTGTGCATTTGTCATTCATGGTCACTATTTAAAAGAGATTACAAGTTCTTGAAGGAGTGTAATGCCTCTGTGAAACTTCTTGAAGAACATCTCGTGCATTGCAAGATGAAAATATACCATTGCGCTAAAGTTTTTGTCAGCATCAGGCACACATGCAAACTTTATTCTAAGATGAACAGTATCCACTGTACCCCATGGATGTGCACCATCTGCCAAATGGCCCACTGCTTGATGGTTACAATAAACTGCCCTATCAGCTTCCTTTCCCTTCCAAAGCTTATTGTCGGATGTATTGCCAGTAGTGTCAAATAATGATCTAACCTCATTGGCCAGTCATTACTTATTTTGTGTGTATTTTAATGTTCTGTTTATATCATATATTCTTGGCAGTGTTTCCTTGTGAATGTAAGGTGCTACAGAGTTTTACTAACTACTACAAACTTGTAATTTTAATTTCATGTTTATGTGCTTGTCACTGTTCACTTGTAAATGTAAGGTGCTTCAATAAGTTAGTAACAACTAACTTATAATTATGAGATTTTGCATATGTTTGGCACTGTTCACTTGTAAACCTAAAGTTCTTTAGTAAGTTGTAACACTAACTTGAAATTTCAATGTCCTGTTTCCTAGTGTTACCTAGTAAAGGTAAGCTGTATATGTAATTCTTTCCAATATCACCCCAAAAAAATTTTTGGTTCTTGTGAAATTTCCTCTATTAATAGAAAATTATATACAATAGGTTTTCTTACGAAATTTAGACAAAAAGTGGTAAGCAAAGGTCATAAGAGTTTTTACCACATATTTACATGAAAAAGTTGATGGAAATACCTATACTGCTGACGGGCACTAAAGCCTGATTGGGCATTGCTGGTTTCCCATAAGCTAGGGAAGTAGCCCACACAGGCTATATTTCTGGTACAACTTTGCAATGTCAGAGTGCACTTTAAAAAAATGCATAAGCAAAAAGAATTTATAAAGACCTAAAAATTAATAAGATAAGAAGGATTTTTTTATCACCACTATTTCTTTGCATGCCCGCCACAGGATTAAACACCCTATAACTTTATCTAATAGCATATAAAACTTTAAAACATACCATTTTTTGGGGATAAGAAATTGGATGTATATAAAATTTACAATATATACAAATAGCTGCCCGAGAAAAGACAATTGTTTGTAGCATAAGTGTGATCAGTACCCATTAACGTTTGTAGAACTTTTGGTGGGATGAAATGTTCCATTAATGGCTTATGAGCCACCTCACATGAGAGACGTACCAATAACGATTTTCAATTACATGAGATATTAGCTACAGAAAATAATAGCATTCGGCATTATGACAGTCAAAAATACACGATGGTAAGGTCTTTCGTGGCCTATACCAAGAATCATTACTGTAGAATATCAGATTTGATATGATGCAGATGAGATGGAATGTATGATAGCTGAATTGTTTATGAGAGAAAGTTGCGTGTTTTGACACTTAGTAAATTTAAAGTGGAAGGGTAATGTGTAAAAGAAAAGGAATAGAACATTTTTAATATAATTGAAAGACGTAGAGCTACAGTTGCAGTAGAGTTTGCAGTATCGATAAGACTCTGGGTCCCGGTAAAAAGAGTTTAAAATGAGTTAGTTGAATGATAGTAAGGGCAAAGGCAAGTGTGGCATGAGTACATCGTGTGAAAGTTAATGTATATACCACAGAAGGGAAAAATATCACACAGACAGATATTTTAAGAAAGTTAGAATCTATGACTGACTTGAATTTAAAAAAAAAAGGGGGAAGGAGTTAAGAAAAATATTGTAATGCCTAGTAACCAGAAAAAAAAAAAAAAAAAAAGGATGAAGATTTTGGTAGGTAGGGAGTTTCTAAAGTCATAAAAATTGGAAATGTAATCTGGATACCTGTTTAATAAGTGGCCCAACTGTTAGAAAAACAGATTTTATTGAAAACAATAAACACATTTTCTAGAGAAAAATCATCAGTATACTAGATTATATGCTATTAACCAGTAGTTGGAAGAGAAAGTCGATGGATTTAAAAGTGAGATGCCTTTTTGGAGATATGTCTGGTCATTATTTGGTTTAAGCAGGAAGTGAATGTCCAATATAAGAAAATGTTAGTGAACTCTGATTAGGATTAAAAAATAAGCGAACGCGAAGTGGTTAGTAATATTAAAGAGTAAGAAAGGTAGCTGAACGAGGATGCAATAGAAGTGATGGCATGGAGAAATAAAGGTCTAGTGAAGAAAATATGATTATTTGAGATTCAGTAGCTTAGTACAAACAATAAAAAGTATATGCAAACCTATAAGATTATGAAATAAATAAAGTGGTCTAAAACCAAACGAGAGAAAGATATAACCATTATATAAGTAAAGGGCATATGTCACTAAAGACTTTGAAGGGAATAAAAAAAAAAATATATATATTTTCAGAATAAGATACAAATAGAGGTATGCTGTTTGATGCGGAGGTAATCTTAGGTCTATGTAGTGAGTACTTTGATTTGTTTGATAGAAAAAAGAGGCAAAACCGAGTGATTGAAGAGTTAACGGAGTTAGTTTAAGGCTGATAATTCTTGTAGAAAGGAATTTGTGGACATTAAAACGGTAAGTCTTGAAAATGCAGATAGTTGTTTAAATGATAAGGATTCTGGGATATACATGTATGAAAGAGAGGTTATGATGATATTGAAGGCGATCACAAGAAATAAGGGGCATAACTTACTTATTATTTAAGGGAAGGAGCACGAAAGGATTCTAACTGGGAAAGGACATGTGACAAAAAGCCTGACCGGGCAAGAGCGGGGTAGGATTATACAGGACAGAGACGAGGTGTGTGGATGAAGTTTTCATCACAAAATGATTATGGAAATAGCTCTAAAGCAAAGGTAAATATCATATATCATATGTCAAAACACAAGGTTAAGAAAACAATGACTAATGAGGTACATGCTTATCGTGATATCATATAAACTAATGTGAAAAAGCATTATCGCGATAAAGATAAAGAAAATAACTGAGGGAAATGAATGATGTGAATCAGCTGAAAGGAAATTAATTGCAATAGAAAGACAGGATAAAAAATTAAAGCTATAACCATATATGAATTCATGAAATGAAAACCAATTTCAGAGGAGAAAATTAATATATGAAACAGAAATGCAGAATAACTCAAATTCGTATTTGGTAGTTATAAGTCGAAGTGTGCAAACACATCTACATGAATCGGATAAAATTTTTTAACGTTCAGATTGAATTCCGGCGAAAGGAAGGGATTTCCGCATTACTAAATGGCAATCACTGGATTCCAATCTCCCATCTAGAAAATCCTCCTGTGAGAGGGCCTTCATTTTGAGTGGCATTCACCTGAAGCCTACGTGAGTAGATCCACCTACTACATCTATGTATTCGCCTATCATTTTCCACTTCAATAACATACCAAAGTGGAATAGTCAAACTCAGACACATATACCAGTCTGCGCCACACTCCCTACACCAACGCTCTCAGTAATATTTAGGAAATTGACATTTGCATTATTTCCAAATAGTTCGTAGGTCATTGAGATTGTGAGGAATATATTCCATAATTCATTTTGTAAAAACCGGACTCCTTTTTTTTTTAGCCATCTATAATGGTATTAAAACATGAAGTCATATGAGCACAATTAATTTATCAATTACAAAACAAATATTCCAAGAAATAGTCTTTTATTATTCACCTAGGAAGTATGTTCATTCTAATAGCCAGGCCTTCTCCATCATGAGGCTCAATACTACACAGTATTCTAGAAGTTTTATTCCAGCTGTCACCAAGTTGTGAAATGATCTTCCTAATCGGGTAGTTGAATCAGTAGAACTTCAAAAGTTCAAAGTTGGAGCAAACGTTTTTATGTTGACCAGGCTGACATGAGTCTTTTTATAGTTTATATATGACATATCTGTTTTTGACGTTGTTGATAGTTTATATAGGACATATCTGTTTTGACGTTGTTACTGTTTCAGAATGATTTATTGTTAACTTGTTCTCATCATTTATTCTTTTCCTTATTTCCTTTCCTCACTGAGCTGTTTTTCCCTATTTGAGCCCTTGGGCTTGTAGCATCTTGCTTTTCCAGCTAGTGTTGCAGCTTGGCTAATAATAATAATAATAATAATACATATATATACATATGTGTATATACAGAATAAACACACACACACACACACACACACATATATATATATATATATATATATACACACACACGTTATCCTCCTTTCGGTGGTCATAAGGAGCAAAATTGCAATAGCTGTCGCATCGTTTCCTATAAAGTGACCGTCTTTTAGAGCATATTGAAAAACCAAATCCTTACCAAACCAACAGATCCCGACTATCCATACGAAGATTCTGAGGGATGATGAGAACAGGCCGGGCCATTACGGAATGGCTGAGGATAGCGAGAAGTGACCCAGATTTTTTCTTATGCAGTTCACTTAAGAAGATGGATCGGATGGCCTCACTGATATGGATTTAGAAAGAAAAAAAAAAAGAAGTGGGTCAGATTGGGATTCGACATTGTGACCTCGATTTCGTGAATATGGAAGCTCTTTTTGTCTGCTTCATCTTCCCTATTATTGTATCATTTTATTAATCTCTCTCTCTCTCTCTCTCTCTCTCTCTCTCTCTCTCTCTCTCTCTCTCAAGAAAATAAACAGATACCTACGGACACGTATACACAATCAAAAAAATAAACATATGAACACGAACACATATCCAAAAACACTCCATATTCAAACCATATGCAACTCTTCAAATCTGAAGTGAGCAAGCGTATCAGAATCTCAGTTCTGAACAGAAAACTTTCAACTTCCCCCGATATAATTCAATTACTTCTTTACCTAGTGACTTTATATAATAAGCCTCTTTCCTCGAGGGATGATTCAATTACATCTTCTCTCTCATAGTGTCTCGTGGGAATCAAGTTTCAAGTTTTTTAACAAACCCTGGAATATTCATCGTGATTTTGTACCTCGAAACCCTTGAAATTAAACTTATAATCTAAAAGTATGGAAACAGAGAGGAAGGAAAGAAGGAATGACGTCTAATTGAAATGAAAATGAAAAAAAAAAATTAAAAAATGCAAATTTATAAATGTTTCCCCTTGTAATTTTTGGGGTTTGTTCTGTATTTCACCAGAATCCTTTTCTTAAGTTGAACTATTGTAATGAGTCGCCAAAAACATTTCTGATTATGTAATCAAAATCCTGTAGCTTTCGAATGATTTGACAATATTGCCAGATACAAGACTATGGACGCATCCCGCGCCCTTGTACCCCAAAAATTACTTGAACTTTGGATTACTTTGACGCGAAACTTGAAGAAAAGAAATATATTGATGAAAATAGGATTTCTGAAATAGCTCTTATACTTTGGCGTGCAATTTAGGTAGTAGATAACTACCACTGACATTTTCTCTTTTGACACAGGCATTTACGGATTAATTTTTCATGTTAAAAGACGTTTCAGGTTCAAAAGCCACCCTTGTTATGAACGCTGCAACTAATGGCGTTGGCACTGGAATTTAGCTAGTTGTTATTATTGCTATATCTTGATCAGACTTTTTAATATATGTTAAAAATATTACCAGTTATTCGTCTTTTGACAGAATTCCAACTGCAATTACGAAAATGACGGGAAAAGTTTATATTTCACAAAACATAATAACATGAACAAATATTTAAGATACTAATACCTAATGCCTCTATGACATGAACGCTTGTAAAAACCGTTTTGATGGAGGGGTTTCGTTATGCATGCAGTATTAAATATGACTCGGTATAAGATTTTGGTAATCATGCGTTTCTATTTCGTTGGGTATTATTATTATTATTATTATTATTATTATTATTATTATTATTATTATTATTATTATTATTATTATTATTATTATGCATACATTTAAACAATCTCACAACGAACTGAACGACAAGAGTAGGGCTAAAGGCATAATTAACTAAGAACACATTATAACGATTAAATGGAATGAGAGAGAGAGAGAGAGAGAGAGAGAGAGAGAGAGAGAGAGAGAGAGAGAGCAAGGTTGATCTTGACTGAAACTTTACATATAATCACTACTTCCAGCTTAACGACTAAAGATTTTATAGGTCAGCAATTGAAACTATTTACCCTAGAGTGGTTTTCCGAATCATGCTTTTCTGGAAGAATAAATGAAAAATCAGGCCAATGCTCATAGAGGTGTGCTTTCTAATAATACAAATGATTAGCCAAGCAATTTACTACTAACTTAAAGTCCAGATATGGGGATTAATTTGTCAAGAAGTGTTCGCTCGAGTCTTGGAAACTTGGTGAACCGGTAACATACAAGGACAATACTTATCTCAAGTTGAGAGAGAGAGAGAGAGAGAGAGAGAGAGAGAGAGAGAGAGAGAGAGAGAGAGAGAGAGAGAGAGAGGGGGGGGGGGGGTATTTATATTCTCTTGACATGAAACATAAATTTGCCCACAATATATACAGTAGACCAATTAAAAATTTCATGATATTTCAGTTAAAGCTTACAATGCTAAGTCATGAATTAAAGGTTCATTTATCTGAGAATATTATCATGTAAACGGCAAGTTACCCTAATGTCTCATAAATTATCCATATGAATGCATGCAATTTTTTCTAAAAACGAACTGCAATTAAAATTTTTGAACAGATCATACTATTCCATGTGGTACACAAGGGATGTAGCTTTTAACTGACGCCGAATTAGAATGAAACATTGGCTTGGCAGAAATCTAACGTCTGAAAATGTGAATGCCAAAAAGAAAAAGAAATCGATGGTGGACAAGAAGGAGGCTGAAACCTATAGCAAACATATGATAGCTACACAGTGAAATAATTGAAATCATTCAACTGGAAAAATAATTGCCCGAAAACCCACCCCACAATTTCATTACTTTCGACAGGTTTACCAAATACACAAGATTAACGCTCTACTGTTCGCCAACCATTAATATTTCACTGAAATTGTTATCATTGTCTATTACGGCTCTCAAATGAATTTGATGCCGTTTATCTATAAGACAATCCCGATGCCTTTTATTAAGAAATATTTGAAAATCGGCATTGTAATTAAAATGACTATGGATCCTGGCATCTGGGAAATAAACAAAAGAAAATGTTGTGTGTTATGAAAAGTTTAGAAAACGCAGTAATCGCCATCATAGAGCCATTCGCTCTACGCCTCAAGAGATGAAAGGAACTGAGGAGGATCCAAATATTTCTTGATATTTGCAGAATTCAACAATACTGTATACCTATTGGTTACTGAGAAATCCTACTTTGATTACATTTCTGTGTTTTAAAGGTAAACGCGATGACCTAACATGATACGTATTCTTTGAATTATAGCATATTAACAAAAATACTTACTAATTTTGAAAAATTTACTTAAATCAGTTTGATTTTTTTTATTGTAATCAGCTGTCATCCTGTAAAGGTTTGTAATACAATTTTATGTTACAGAAGGGGAGGATTTCAATTACACACTGTCTCCTTTGCCAGTTATATTTGATATCTGACTATTATCAGCATTATGTAATAGTTTAAACCTTTTTTGCATTCCACTCGCACAAAGGTCGTGTCACTACTTCTCCCATACTTGGAATTCGGTATTGAACAATCCTCAAATGTTATCTTAGTTGCCTCATGGTTATATTTATATCATCGGTATGCTGGATAGTTGGGAATCATGAATAGAACTGTCTTCCCTATCATGACCACATATAAAATCGTGAACAGTGAACAAGTCTTCTAAGGGGAATCCGCCATAATTGCTGTAGAAATTGCACTCACGAGAGACAACAGTGGTCTTTTAATAGGCTAAAGGAATTAAGAAAGTATTTGAGGGTTTGTGCCGGTACTGTAGTTTTCTGATCATAATGAATGTCCTGGCTTGTTGTAAAACGGAAGGTAGTGGATATAGATGTCCCTTCTGACACAATATTCTTGATAAATTCCTGTCTTTATATAGTTGACTCCTCTGTGAATGGGAGGCATTGCATATCTAGGTAATTTTTTCAAAATCCCAATATCACTAAGGAATTGGAAGTTGTCTTTTGATGCGCCATTATTGTATGTTTGAGGATATCACCGGGCAGAGAACATGGTTGGGTAGCTAACATATTGTATATGAAGTCATCTACAGCGTGATATATCACTATTCAGGGAAATGTTATCCATTTTAAACTTTAGTAACGTCAATGGGAGGAATACTTACCAGATTCAGCTGTCTTGTAGACGGCTTATTTGTTTTTCTTTTATGAGTAATATGATGCCTCCAGAAAACAATTGAATTTGCTGAAGTGCTTGGATATTCAACACACCTGGTAATTGTGGCATGAATTTGCTTATTTTTTTCTTTTTTTTTTTATTAGCAAACCTGTTCTTTAAAATCTACGAAACTTTTTTTTTATTATTATTTTCCTCAACAGATAAACTTTAGAATCCTATAGAGATTTGTGTCACCATAACATCAATTGTGCGGGAGATGTTCCTTGCTCACTTCCTTGTCATTTGATATCGAAACAATTATCAATACCACTATGATGTTCTTTGGATTCCACTCTCATAAAGGTGTTGGATGATGTAACTCTTCAGAGATCTCTGTTAATAGGACGTCTGTATTGACCCAATTGGAACTATGTCACATTAATAGTAAGGTTGGCTCATATCAATGATAGATAGCTTCTTAGTGCAAGCCTCTGGGAAGGATTTGAGACCTTCCTTTGGGTATACTGTGGTTTGGATAGCATTATAAATACCATTTCTGGAAACGTCAACAGCAAATGTCATCCATCAACTGACAAGTAGACTAAAGAACCTAACCCTCTAACATTTTATAGATTCCTCTTGTATTATATATACAAGAAAAATAAGGCTGCCTTCCATAGGATAACTAAGAAGGTCCTGGGATCTGCTTTAATCATAAATTATATAGCCTGGAAAACGGTCTGCAGGCTCTGTTAAGAAAGACATGTATTATATAAGGAGAGTTATTACATATATATTTAAGTGTCTGTCTTGTTACTCTCTATCAGGAGACACATACGGTACAATTACTATTGTTACGATCACACATTCAAACTAAACCATTTATACATTCGATGTAACACCGGAAAGTACTGCCTCTATCGCGGAGGCATTAGTTATACAAAATCATAAACCTAACATATACGCTTTGAAAGACTTAGAATTACTTCAGTGAAAACGAACAAAGGTGGCATTAGATTCCTCTTCAAAAATTGTAATGGTGTAACACGAGTGGAACACCAAGAAAATGGTGGACGGATGGATGGTTTGAAATACTTACCGAAAAAGAAGGGCATCAGTATAATGGAATTGCAAGAATCCTGCAAATATTAGTGGATGGCACTGCATGTGTATGGGATTCTATGTCCTACTGACGAAGATTCTGTATAGGTATCTGAAAGGGGTGACAATCTCGAAGTTTTACTGTAAAAATGGTTCATCCTTAACTTAGCAATTAAATAATAAACATGGTAGTGACTGTTGAATTAACTTTTACTCTGGTGTCAACACGGTTTAGTTAGAAAATGAAATTTAAGAAGTTAATAAAAGCATAATAAACCTAATTAGACGAAAACATTTAATCTACCACTGGTTTAATCATTCGACCAGATAGAATTGACGATTTCCAGCGGTAAAAGACAATTATACCTTTTCTGAATAGGACAAGAGATAGGAAGTACAGTAGAACAAGGCCAGAAAAGGATCAAGTAAAAGATTGTGAAAGAGGGATACAAAAGGAGTCTTTGCTCTCTCTGCCATCTGGAATAAAAAAAAAAGATAACAGAAGTAAAGTCCAACTTCTAAATAATTGAATATTACAAAAATAAATGTCAAAGCTTTCTCACTAATATACATTATGTGCAAATAATCTACACATATGATATTATAAATAAAAAAGGTGATGTACAGATAAAAATTGGATACATAAGATAGTTATGAAATAAATTAAAAAAAAGACAAGTAATGAGAAGAATCTGATCATTAACTTTGGGGAAGTAAGCTGTTATTTGTGTAAATAAATGCGAATTATCTATACGAAAATGAATCACAAAACAGGAGATGGATATAGAGAGAGGAAAATTAAACAATATTTTATGGAAACGAGTCGTGGTATGGCAATGAAACAATATCCAACAGATTTCGTAGATTTGAGAACAAAGCCCTCGAAAGAATATTGGGAGTTTAATGGCAGACCAGGATTAAAAAGGAAACAGTAAGAAAGATTACTCAAGTGCCATATGTGGATGAGATCATGGTGAGGGGTAGATTGAAATAGTCTGGGTATGCTATTCGTACTCCCCAAGAGAGATCAGTTCACCAGACTTTCAACTGATCACAAGGCACCAGAAGAGTTGGAAGACCCTGGAGAAGTATTGATTTAAAAACCCAAGATAGAGACGACTGGCGAAATCTATCTGAGGCCATTTGTGTCAATAGGCATAGGAGGAGATAATGATGATGATGATGATGAATTGTTTTAAGGTTTATTGATTGCAAAGGATGAGAGATTAAGGTTTAAATTAACCAATTGCAAAATAACAATGTTTGTATGGAGGTGCTGAGGGTATTGAATGACTTATCAGAGCGATGATTATAGATCTGGATTAGAGAAAGATTTCGAAAGTTACTTTGTATAATTGTGAAAAGTATAGAGTTAACTAAACACTATAGGGCCGTAGGTTCCTTAATGTACTGTGGAAGGTGTATGGTCAGATTCTACTTACAATAGCAAGACAAACCTCAGAAAGATGCATTTGGGAAGATCATTGCTGGTTTGGATTTTTTTATACAAATATATACGTTTTATGTGCGAGATTTCCTAAATTAGGAAAAAACTAATCATATGCTAAGGCCACCTAAGCGACACTAAATTTTTAAGGGAATGGGTCAGTCGTGTCTCTCCAATGGGACCACGCTGTATATGACCTTCGATATCAGGATGCCATAATATTCAGAATCCATCAGTCAGTCAAATGGGACCGATCTTAGCCGACAGCAAATGGGGTGATAGTCACATAAATATCACAGTGTCGGAAAAGGACTTTACTAAACGTTCAATGGAAATGCACATCCGCAACTTATGCCACCCTGACACTTGCATGACTTTTGGCCACGAATTTGTCGTGGCAAGTCTTGCCATTTTGGGGTATGAACTGGGAGGCTCCCACACTGTTCACGGCTAGTTCACGCATAGTTCACGATGAGTTCACGACGAGTTCACGAATAATTCACGAATGCGTGCCCGTTTGTGTCCACATTGACACGAACTGGCACGACGAGTTCACGTATAGTTTGCGCATAGTTTGCACACTTCACTCATTGGCACGATAAGTTTGCGCAATTCGGATGGTATCGTGCCGACTTGGCCACGCCATATAAAAATGGGGCCTCTCCAACCCTTGGTCATTTTTCGATTGCCTTTGGAAGAGACAAATGCTTAGTGTCAGAGACGCCATTGCAAAGAGGAGAAGGTTCCTATACCTGGCAGCTGCTCTAGCCATTGTTGAAAAGCAGCAGAAAAGGCTGGCAGAGGCAGAAGAGCAAGAAAAGGCAATTAGCACAAGGGGTGATCAAAGTTAATTATAATTATATCATATTTTCTAGCACAACAATATATAAACGTTTTCCCTATTAATGCGAGTAAAATTAAATCACCCTCAAATCAAAAGTACGAATAATTTGAGTACTTTGAGGAAGTCGCTTACAACTTTTTTTCAACTGACAAAAATATGATGTCGCCTGCACAGAGAGAGAGAGAGAGAGAGAGAGAGAGAGAGAGAGATTCCATCAGTTATTATTATTATTATTATTATTATTATTATTTTCATTATTAGCTAAGTTATCACCCTAGTTGGAAAAGCAGGATGCTATAAGCCCAGGGCCTCCAACAACGAAAATAGCCCAGTGAGGAAAGGAAACAAAGAAAATAAAATATTCAAAAAGTAACAATACTAAAGTAAATATTTCCTATTTAAACTATAAAAACTTTAACTAAACCACGGAGGCATCCAGGAAGCTCTTTATATACCCCCACACCAACGCGATGCCACTGTCGTGCAGTAGTCATGAACTGGTTGTGAACTGTTCGTGAACTGCTCGTGTCATGCGCAAATTGTTCATCAAGTGCGTAAACTAGTCATGAACTGCTTGTGCCATCAATGCGTGAAGTACACGTGACCATGTCAGTGGGAAGGCACGGCAACGCTGTGACGCGCGCATATTCGTGAACATGTCGTTAACTACTCGTGAACTCGACTTACGCTGTTCGTGAACTATTCATGGCATTTCGTAACAGTCGTGGCATGGCACGCATCGCCACGCAGTGGCACGCATTGTCCCGACGAGGTCACGACGAGTTTACGAACAGTTTGCCCATAGTTCACGACCCGGTCGGGAAATTTTGTCACGACCAAAATTTTGAATATTTCAAAATTCTCGTCACGACCTGCCACGATGTAACGACGGATTTACGTACACTTCACGTCAGTTTACGACTAGTTTGCGCATTGGCACGACTCGAGTCGTATCAATGCGTGCCACAAATTCGTGCAAGTGTCAGGGTGGCATTAGCCTCCTTACTACTGGGTATTGATAATTTTCAATTTAATACGAATCTATAGTATATGGTGATGTGAGCTGGAAATAATATCCTGAGATTTAGATAGCGAATATGCTGCAACAATACTTTTGGGTAACCATAATAGATAATATCTTGTGTATTGTTGCATCAAATGAGAATATAAGGATATGTTTAATATTTAACATTTAACGTGACTTCCATGGTTTTGTAATCAGTGCAAGTTTATGATCAAGAAAAAAGGAGAGTTATGTCTATCGTGATATCACCTTATTGGACATTACAGACGAATAGACACTCGTTTTTTACTTTATAAAAGATCGCCGCATGTGCAAAATATAATAATTTACCAGACGACCGTAAATAGAAGCTTTGTTTTGAAACAAACACGAGGGTCGAAAATCAGTATAGAACATTTAATCTGGAAGGGTATAACATTGGATCAGAAATATCCAATAATATGAAATCAGTGGGTGATAACAAAAAGGAAATTGAAATAATTTACTTTCTTTTACTTTCTAAAACCACAACGATTACACGAAATTCTTTATTATCATCGGGTGTCCTCACTAGATAGAGATATCACGACATTATATTAGTCATTTGTGAAGGGGAAAATAACGATTGACTTTAGATTAACCATAGAAGAAAATCAAATGATAGAACAATAACTGTCATGAAAAAAAAGACACTAGTTGTGACGATATTTGTTTACAAGAGCACGTTCTCCATTTACTCCAAAATTATAAAGTCCTGTAGCTCTCCTCTTCATGTACAGGAATTAGGAGGTTCTTTAAATGCTGGAAAGCAAAAAGTAGCAAGATATGTTGCGCAAGGGGCGGGGAGGGGTTGGTGGAGGTGGTACTAAACGACCTGGAACTGACATCGTCAACATATTCAATCGAAAAGAAGCTCGTGACGTCAGCTTACATTTGCTATATATTCATAATATATACTAAATTGAAAATGGATTAATTACTCAGAAGTGTCACTATTTGTGAATTATATATTTTATTTGGTAAATACTTAACAGTGAATCTTATCTTTTTTTTTTAAAGACACTTTTTTGAGAATGACAATTTTTGCAGTGTATGTTTTCATTGGATATCGGCAGGCATCCTTAGGCAGTGGTCAATAGATGGCGGTAGTATAGCAAATGTCGTCTGGGAAAATTAGTCATTTTCAAAATAGTTTCTTTAAAAAAAACATTTTAATAAGATTTATCATCAAATATTTGCTAAATGAAATACACATTTCACAAATAGTGACACTTTTGAGTAATTACTACATTTTTAATTTAGTATATATTTTGAATATATACCCAATAAATGCTGACGTCACGAACTTCTCTTTTGTTGACGATGTCAGTTTCAGGTCGTTTAGTACCACCTCCACCAAACCCTCCACATCCCCCACACCTTGCGCAACATAACTTGCTACTTTTTGCTTTCCCGGCATTTAAAGAACCTCCTAATTAATGTACAGGAAAAGGAGAGCTGCAGGACTACATAAGTTTGGAGTGAATGCGGAGCGTGCTCTTGTAAACAAATGCCCTTGTGACAATAACCGGAAGAGAGAGGAAATTTCTTAAATGAATGACCATCAATGACACGAAGGATTAGAACGACAATATCTAATAGTAGAAAAAGTATAGAAATTAAAACACTCGAGTAATGAGGGTGAACACATGATATCAATAGTTTGGTCGGGTTTTATGTTTGAATGAG
>NC_090725.1:191077482-191079982 GCF_036898095.1 Palaemon carinicauda
GAAATGATCAGTCATATATGAATCATGAAATTTGGCTTATATTAAACTTCTTGTCATCAAGTTTGAACTTTTGAAATTCCAATGACACATGCCAGATTAGGATGATCATTCTGCAATCGGGTCAAATTTAGAATTAAGCTTTTACTTTAGAATACTGTGTCCTGTTGTGCCCTGTGAAGGAGAAAGCAAGGCTATTAGAATTAATTCCATATCATATAATACACATTGGATTGTATAATCTGGGAAGATCTGAATGAAAAGTATGACTAGAATTATGAAAAATCTATTGCAGCATGAAAACGAAGTAACTGAATGATGGTGCTAAAGATTGATGTCTAGATCAGGCATCTTGAATTTACTCAAGCAAGTTAAGATGAAAGTCACCACCTCGAGATAACACTGCAGAATGATACCCAAAACATAGTAAAAATATAAAAGATATCCTCAGGATAAATTGATTTCGAAAGATCTTAAAAGACTTTCTAAATATATATTTTTCTTCGAATATATGATGATACTGACTAAGTGGGTTGCTCAAAAGAAAATAAGCCATCATGAATCACACCTATAGTTTTAAATGAATTATCTCAGATATTTTCACTGCAATTTTCTAGATTTTAAGGCTCAGCCTCATCCCCGATAATATGCCGTATGGAATAATCTTAACTAGAACTTTATTATGGGATTCAACTCAACCCAGTGCTTTAATAGGATTTGATGGAGAATTCAAACTCATCTCTCCATCCTCATTCCTCACTGTGGCTCAGGTCAAAATTATTTCACGCGTACAGTGAGCTGAAAAAAAGGGAATTATAGTGGAGCAAATAACTCTGACAGTAGTTTGTTTTTGGAAACAAGCACCGAAACTAGCATACATACCCCTGAGGATCGCTCTTATGAAAAAACCATTCCAACATCACCAAGTCGACATCTTTCTAGAAAAAAGAAAAAAGAAAAACAGAACATCCCTATCTTGCTTGTGAGTTATCTGCTTAGGTATTTATGACAATAGTTTTTCTTTAAGAATAGTATAGCTGCCATCAGGAGCATCAGCACATAGCTGCTACAGGTGCTGGGCATACAGGTGAACTACGTCTGCAAGTCAGAAGACTACAGGAAGCTTACTATACCTGTTGGTCTCCGCTAGATATGTGAATAGCTATTAGAAAGCCTGTGGGTAGGCATCCTCTTCGGTACAAGTTTCTGTTCATGTCTTATGTTGGTTTTCAGGTATGTCCACTCTTTATTACACAAGTCTGTTAAACATACAAAATGGATATGAAAATGGTATTTGAGCTTCAGTGTAGTAACATATACCCGTCATTCAAAGTTTGGATATATTCATGAAGCTTGGTATTTACATTGATCATTATAACTTTTCTGAGTTCAGAGCATGGGGCTTCATGGTCACATATGAAACACATTTTGCCTTCAAGGATAGTTCTATGCAGCTTGGTCTGGCATCCTACTAGCTGAGCATATTCTGCTCTTCTTTTTTCTGGCTTTCTCTAGTTTCATGTTGTTAAATATAAGGCCACAAATTCGGTTGCACTGCACTTTCTTTCTCAAAGGGACTTCAGTGACACAACCATCATCAAGTCTGGCTGGATCCAGAACAATAGGCATCTCATTAATTTTATGTAAGAAGGGAATATACATTAAAATCATATTATAAATTTCATACCGTTGTTGTTGTTATGCAACTGGTGCCTCGAGCTCTTCTCTCTTCTTCTGACAATGACTACACTAGCTCCACTAAGTCCGGAATTTAGACTGATCTGGATCTGTATTTGCCATCTTGGTGAATGGCACTCAAGACAGCACAGTATGATGAATATCTGTATTCAGTGAATCAGGACTGTGGGGTTATCCTTTTATCACCTTAAACACATTCATGCGAAAGAAAAGTAAGTGATACAACTAGGTTTGGGAATGTAGATATATGACCCACTGTACACCTAGTCCGAAAATTCCTCCAGTAAGATTCAAGTGCCTTGTTATGTGTACACCATTCAGATACCTACTTGCAAAGCAATGTTCAACCACAATTACCTTTGGGTAGTAGGCTCTGCCACACTGGCATACTCTGTCATTTCCGGCATGACAATATACCTAAACATCTAGGTTAAACTCAAAGTAATCTACTGTAGCTAAGTGGGACTCATTAGGCTGTACATGGAAAATTATACTAATTGTTTAAGTACACTAAATAATTTTTGAGTTGATACTGATCCTCATTTTGAGTTTCACAGCAGTGGTGTCATCCAGAGTGTCCTGTTTTTGCATTTTACATCTGCCCTCTTTGTACAGGGAAGTTAGTTAAAAAATTAATGGTTCCAAATTTGGACTCTACTTAATAAAGGAAAATATATTATTTGACACCAAGATCATTCAAATACGACATTCTAAATTTATTGTGAAATACTATATTTCTGTATATCTAAAGGCACTCCTCTTAAAAAAAAAAAAAAAAAAAAAAAAACATCCTTTTGAATTTTAA
>NC_090725.1:191089982-191119982 GCF_036898095.1 Palaemon carinicauda
ATATATATACTCTATATATATTATACATTTTGCACATTTAAACGTGTTTTTCATATTTGAAATGAGCCTTATATAATAATACATTAAAGTCTGGATTATTTTAACGACTTCGGGATCAGAGGCCCTGGTGAAATCACTCAAAGACTAGAGTATCTGACCGGCAGGGTTTCGAACCCTGTTCCAGGATACTTGTATGATATTGACCTTACCACTTCATGGCTTAGTAGTAAGATCAATGTCATACAAGTATCCTGGACCAGGGTTTGAAACCCGGCCGGTCAGAAACTCTTGTCTTTGAGTGGTTTCGCCAGGGGCTCTGATCCCGAGGTCGTTAAGAGAATCCAGACTTTAATTTATTAAAATATATGGTTCATTTTACATACACACACACACACACACATATATATATATATATATATATATATATATATATATATATATATATAGATAGATAGATAGATAGATAGATCATTTGATTATTGCCTACCTCTTTGTGAATTTGTATTAGGATGTTGACAGACAGACAGTCGTTAACAACAACGCTGAAGATTAAGAAAATAAGTAAACTGACCAAACACTTCTTCTCGGCTTGAGCGTAGCGATTATCCGTATAATCCTCTCGATGGGGGAAAACGGTGAAAAAGAGAATATTTCTACCGTAGTATCACTGATATTATCCTACAAATATTATTCATTTTCTCGTATTTTATTAAACATCTGGAAGGACTTTTTTCTTAAAGTAATGCCAAACTATTTAGTAAAAGAATGTTAAAGTGCTGACATGGTTGTATATCATTTTCCACCATTGGTTATGATTTATTCAACGAGAAACCGTATATTGTCATACCGCAGTATGGGCATAATCATCTTAGCCACCATATATAGTCATTCCGCAGAGAAGTGGTTAAATCCCTTACAGCACCTACAATCAGATCCGGTAGCTCCCCCACCCCCCACAAATTAAAAAAAAGAATTATGCCTTATCTACATTTTTAGTTTTGAAATATGTGTTTTAACTGGTAAGGGATACAATATGATATAGTCAAGATAACTTTTGAAGGCTAAATACTTGTTTCAATAGTCTCCTTGACGCGATATTGGTACCGATGACAACCAATCCCTGGAATATGTCCATTTCGTACACACACTTGCTGTCAGTACACACTCAGTCTTTCAATCTTCAGATGATAACCATCATGGAAAAAAATGAGGAAGTCATGCGTATCAAAAGGAGAATCAGTCGGTTAAGAGAAAATACATGGACAAAAATAAAACAAGCAATAAGAATAATATATAAAACTTTCTCACGGTAGTAGTCTAATTCCAAACTACACTTCCATATCGAAAATATCTTTTTTGAAAATATAAGGCACACACACTATTAACATGATACAATTGTTTCTTTTTTAGTTTATCATTGTTGATACGAAATCGTTTATCATCAACTCTGCTGCTTGAGGTCATGGTCTCTTTCTAAAAATGTACAATACAATGATTAGTTTCTGGCATTTAAAAGCTTAATCTGCTTTTGGATAAGATATCCACAGTATTTTGAATTTGACAGTATTCTGAAAAAAGACCCTGGTGTGACGGCCAGATAACTTTTGCACGGTTTATTTTTTTTTTAGTCCTCTGGTGCTCTGTAGAATAAAGGTCTTGGACATGTCCTTCCCCTTGTGTCTGTTGATGGTCTTTCTGTGCCAGTCCACAACCGATACTTTCTTAGTTCGTCAATCCATCCTCTTATCTTCCTTTCCCTGCTTCTTTTACACTCGGTTGACATACGAGTTTCTGCTAAAGGGCAAACACCAACCGTATTGCGACGACTGTTAGGTACATTTAACAGAGGCATTTCTTGACTGAATGCCCCAATTATAATAACTTAAGAAATAAATATCTGTTTGAGGTTCGAGGTGAGGATGGCAGGTTCATCCTTGCCAAGATTTTTGGACATAATGTGTCCTATTATGCGAGCGGCATTTCTAGATTTATTTCAGTAGCAGGTCTTCTGAAAACTATTTAACCTTTGTAATAACATCTTAACTTTTATTCTTTTAATTGCGTATTCTTTTATTTTTATGTAAAACAAATTATATCAGCGTCAATGACCTTAGATGTCAGGATGCCAGAATACTTTAAATCAATCAGTTAATCTTTTACAACCTTTATAGACCCATTCTGTTATTCTTAACGTCCATTTATTGTCTGTCGTTATCATATGTCCTGAACTGTGTCCATATCTTGTTCCAGCATGTTAGAATGTCATCAACTTTAGCTTGCTCTTGTATCCCTGTTACTCTTTTTTTTATCGATTTGTGTTATTCCTATCTTTTTTCTTTCCGTTGCTCTTTGAGGTGTGACTAGCTTATGTTCTAAGACTTTAGTAAAGCTCCAATTTTCTGATGAATAAGTTAATACTGGTTGGATCATCTCTTTAGATACCTTTCGTTTTAAAGAAGGTGGTATTCTACTTCTCATAATCTTATTTTGTTCACCAATTTCTCTCCATCCGATGTTAATCCTTCTTTCAATTTCAGCCTCTTGTCCTCGAGAACACTTACTGTCTTTCCTAAGTACATATATTCATTAACAATTTTTATAGGTTTGTCCATTCCTCTTATTTGTTATCTTTGCATTTTCATTGAACATTTTGTTAGCATTACTCAGATTAATTTTTCACCCCTACATTTCTGCTTTCTCCCTTCAAATCTTCTATCATCTGTTATAATTCCTCCCATGATTCACTAAACAGTTATATCATGTACAAATTTTAAGCTGTTTAGGTATTCCCCATTAATATCAATTACTACACTTTCCCAATCTAAATTGTTAAAAACTTCTTCTACTCATGCTGTGAGTAATTTAGGAGATATTTGATCTTCCTGTCTAACTCCTTTCTCAATCAGAATTTTCTCCCTATGTTTATGTATTTTTGGGATTTGTTTACTTTCTACAAAGATATCTTCAAGTATTCTAACATAGGTTTCTTCTATTCCTTGATTTTGAAGGGATTTCATTACTGCCGAGGTTTTGACAGAATCAAAAGCTCTCTCAGTCTCAAAGGCCTTACATAATGGTTTGTCATATTCTGTTTATGTTTCCATTACCTGATTAATTACATGCATATGGTCAGTTGTTGAATGCCCACTTCTAAAATCGGCCTGCTCTCTTGGCTGATTAAAGTCTAGCTGTCTTTCTATTCGGCTAAATATGATATTTATGAATATTTTATATATTACTAAGAGTAAACTTACTGGGTGAGAATTTCTCAGGTCTTTTGTGTGTCCCTTTTTGTAAATTAGTATGATGATAAAGTTTTTCCAGTCTGTATGTAAAGAGTATTCTTATAGACATTTGATGTAGAGTTCAGCCAGTATTACTACTATGAAATCTCCCCCTTCTACTATTAAATCATCTGTTAGGATATCTTTTCCTGCGGCTTTGCCTCTATTCATACCCTTTAAAGCTATCTTTACGTCTCCAACTGTTACGTTGGTATCAACTGAGGTATTGCATTATTTTTATTAGTGAAGTTATTTCTTGTACCACTATTGTACAGCATTATATAAAAATCTGCAATCTTTATCACTCCATCTCTATTATGGAGAACATTTCCATTTTCATCCTTCAGAGCATACATCTGTCGTCACCCGTTTCCCTGTCTTTAATTTTATCATTTGATGTTTCTTCCATTCTTTAGTGCTTCCTCAATTCTGTTATGATTGTGTTTACGAATATTGTTTTGGATAGTTCTGCTAATTCTATTTCATCTCTCTTGAATTTTACCCACATTTCCATGCATTTCTTTATTAGATTTTTGGCTATTTCTGATAGTTTTCCTTGATCTTGTTTAGGAACTTGTCCACCCATCTATTGTGCTGATTCTAATACAATTTTGTTAAATCATTGTTCATTTCTGTTTTACTTGCTTCCTTTTCCTTATGTAACTGGGTAACTATTTTGTATTGATAAACTAAACTCGTCAGATTTTCCTCTAATTACAGGAGTGTTTATTTTTCTTCTTAAAACTAATTTTTCATTCTCTTTCCTTAGATCTGAACAAATTTTTCTTTTTACCATTCTATGATCGCTTAACTTTAACTTGTTCAACAATGCTACATCTCTAACTAAATTTATTTTTTCACCGAGAATAAATTCTATTTAACATTTTTTTTTCTTCATTTAGGCTTCTCCATGTCCAATTCACATGTTCCTTTTTATAAAAAGTGTTCATCTTTTTAATATTGTTTCTTTCAACAAATTCTACAAGGATGTCTTCTCTGTCGTTCCTTTCGCCTACTCCAAATTTACCTACTGCTGATTCTCCTCTCTAGTTTTGGCCTACTTTATCATTGAAATCACACCAAATAAAGCTACTATAAATTGAATCTTAGATTTTTTATAGATATCTCTAGTTCTTCAAAAATGTTGCTATTTTTTCCTCTGTATGGGATGTCGTTGGTGAATACATTTGAAGGATCTTATTTAGTAAGATAATTAATCCTGCAGTTCTATGTCACCTGCAATATTTTTATTGATAAAAAACCCTCTTCATTGTCTTTGATCGTTTCATGTCCTCTGAAGCAAAATATATGGCCCTCTTTTGTTTCTATTCAAGAACCCACACTTTTTCTAATTTCACTTAATCTTATTATATCTTAATTTATTTATTTCGGCTCTTATAGTAATACTTCCACATCCTTTTCCCTAGACAGGGGCCTGACGTTGTATCTTTCAAGGTTCAGTATTCACAGGTGGCCAGTTCTAATCCAGAGGTTTTTAGTACCCCCTGCAGTGGAATGTAGCCGTGAGCCACTTGGGCAGTTGTTCCACTGCCGCCGGAGACTGCTGGCCAGACAGGGTTGAATATGGATGTCTTTGCTTTGGTCAGTTTTCATCAGCTCACTAGCGACTGCAGATTGATGACAATGGGAGATTTTCATCTGATCGCTCACAGGAAATCAATGTGTGGACCTGACTAGAATAGGTATGCTGATCATTGCGATGTGCAAACCTTTTCACCATGTTAAAGTATTGCCACACAGAAAGGGATGAATATATGTATATATATACAGTATATATATATATATATATATATATATGTGTGTGTGTGTGTGTGTGTGTGTGTGTGTGTGTGTATGTATGTATGTATATATATATGTATATATATATATATATATATATATATATATATATTACATATGTATGTATGTATGTATATTTATATATAAAGATATATATATATATATATATATATATATATATATATATATATATATATATATACTGCATATATATATATATATATATATATATATATATATATATATATATATATATAATTGTTCAAAATTTTCTTATATAATGCCACTTGGTAATCCCAGAGGGTATTCAACCCTGTCACAGTAAAGTAGAAGCCTATTGGGAGGCCCGCAAGCCGAGAAATCCCAAATAAATATATATATATTTTTTTTTTGTGTTCGATGAATATTACTGTAAATATTTAAAGAAAATTTGGAAAAGAGCGAGATAATTACATATTTCTAAGAAAAAAAAAGTAATAGAATGCGAAGTTGTAAATGAAAAGGACTTTAGCCAACTGAAACCTTCCATAACTAACAATGAGTTACTTGCATAACTAGAATTATTTTCCTTTTTAGGAACAGTGGATGTCAATAACATAGAAATCAGTGGCTTGAATTCAAATTGAATCAATGAAGTTAGAGATCGATGCATTTGTTTTGCTTCTGAGGAATTAAGGGGAAGAGAGAAGAATTATAGTATCTTCGATCGAGAGGCATCAGTTTATTTTGTTGGGTCAACCAACAAGATTGCAAACTGATCATCTGCCCATATGTGAATTGTTTTACAAAGGGGATATAGTTACTAGACAAGCTAGACAGACAAAAAGGGTGTTAAAATTCAGCAAAAGAGGCTTAGACCAAATAGCAGCCAAAGCTAACAAAGTATCACATATCCTCTCCAGAGATGCAGTAATAGGATGAATACTAGTTCACTGAAGAGAAAGGAAGAACAACAGACTTAAGATGTTGTATCAGAAAATCATAGGATAGAATGAAATAGAATTGGAGAGTACTTGCCACAGAAGGGGATCTTTTGGGAGAAAGTGAGACGGTGCTGATACATTTGAGAGAGAGAGAGAGAGAGAGAGAGAGAGAGAGAGAGAGAGAGAGAGAGAGAGAGAGAGAGAGAGAGAGAGAGAGAGAATGCAGACGGGTGACGAAGAACATAGCTAGGGATGTCAAGAATAATTACTGCGATGCTGTGGAACTTCGAAAGGGACAGAAAATAAGAGGCATGGATGGATGTACTGCGAGTAGTGATTAAAGGAGAATCAGTAAGCTATCCATCTTTCCTGGCAATGATATTAGGAAAAGTAAAATTATACTTATCCATCAGAAACGTAGAGCCTTACTAAAGCTGTAGAACATAAACTAGTTACAACTCGAACAGCTATGGAAAGAATAATGATTGGATTGCCACTTACAGACATGAAAAAGAGGAACATGGTTACGAGAGCAAACTAAAGTAGAGGATATTCAAACAGCAAGTATGAAAATGAAGTAAACGGGGGTAGGACATTTAATGAGAGTGACAGGCAATAGATGGACTCCCGAAAAAGATAAAAGAATGGGTCCTTAGAGATTGCATACGAAGCAGCAGAAGAAACAGAAGGCGATTGATTAACGAGCTTGGAAAATCTGTGGCATAAAAAACTGTAAAAGGACATGTCTGAGGCCTTTGTCCTACCGTGAACTATCAATGGCAGACTATAGAAACTACTGAGCCACAGTGGCTCTCGAACTGCCATCTAACAGACTGCCAGACAAGGACGTTTCTAATTTGCTATTATAACCTCACTTCAACTTGCATATCATCAGCTTTTACATCCTTTCACATTTTCTTTTTATAAAATGTTCTTTTTATATCTTTCCTACTGATATGCATAACTAATTCTACTAGCCACATTCTTTGTCAAGATTTACCAATTATAGCAATCATTCTCTCAAAATAGATTGTGGTTACTCTAGTGAGTTACCATAGCAGAAGGCATTCATCATGTAAGTCTGACTTCACTTCAGTGTTTTACTTTGCATACTCATATCATTGTCATAATCATTGTGGCCAAGCATGGGCAAATTGGAATCTCATAATTATAAGATTTAAATCGTTTCATATTAATAAATGATCTTTGAAGTATGTTATTCCAGTATTAAGGAATCTTTTCATAAATATAGATTTTTCAAGGGGTCGGTAAGCTTCGCTGTTTTGCCTGCTTTGGACAAACGGTAATGCCCACGAAGAACCGAAGTTACCTGTAAGATTCGTCTAAGAGTTGGGGTTGCTTGTAAGATCGGTCATGAATTTCTGGAAGGCTTTGTGAAAAGTCATTCATGCATTTATGAATTTTTAACGAAATTTTCGTTTTTAGCATAAACTTAAGTTTTAACTTATATATTTCCTAATATGTATGATTGTTCATCTTTGTAGTTTTATGAATTAAATTGCAAAGCAATGCGAATTGAGATGAAAATATATTAGAATAGAATGGGAAATTCAAAAAGAAGTTTTTCGCTTTGTTGTATTCCTAACTTTTCTGAGCGGATTCGCAAAAATCTAATGAAACTTGATTTTCGTCCGATCCGGAAACCATATTTATGTTGCGCACTCAAGCTTTTAAATATACGTTATAAATGTCCACACTTATGTACAAGTGTAGTTATTCCATTTTACATAAGAGATGGATTTTCCAATAATATAATCGACCTGAATTCGTTAATATTGCGCACAATTGCAAAATCCATTGTTGCAACCTGGAATACATATATATATATATATATATATATATATATATATATATATATATATATATATATATATATGTATATATATATGTATATATATAATATATATATATATATATATATATATATATATATATATATATATATATATATATATATATATATATATATATGTATATATAGATATATATCTATCTAAATATCTATCTATCTATATATATATATATATATATATATATATATATATATATATATATATATATATATATATAATTCAGTTATATGCTAGGCATGCGATAGTTATCAGATATGTAATAAGATCTTTTACTTAAGCTTACACATGCAAGAGATTTAGAGTTGGGTTTCTTTGGCAATGGCAGATAAGTAATTTAATAATAATAATAATAGTAATGATAATAATAATAATAATAACAATAATAATAATAATAATAATAATAATAATAATAATGATAATGATAACAATAATAATAATAAAAATAATAATAATGTGGATGGCTTTTATAATATTAACACTAATAATTATAGCAATGGTAATGTTGACTATATGACAAATATCAAGATTATATGTAACATTAATATCGACAAAACTATAAATAAACGATCAATAAAAACCCGTTTATATATATATTCTTTACTTACATAAATTGTAAACAAGGGAATATTTCGAAATATTTAGTATTATGAGGATCTTGAAACATACGACCAATCATATAATACCTTCTAACAATTCTTTTAAAGAAAATGTGTTGTTGTAGCTCAGTCGAATGTCTGAAATATCTACTGTTTTAAATTAAGCGCTAGCACGGGCCCTTCCCAACATGGAAGCCCAAGATATCAATGGCTTAGCATCAAAATGAAACCCTGCTCAAGTTTGATAGAATTCACTGATATATGGACCAATCAGCCATGTTTAAAGGGTTGGGCAGAGGAGCCCTGTGCCTAAGTGGCTCAGCACGTTGATAACAGTGACCACGTTTGATCCCATGACTCTGGTCTATAAATCCTCCCGGCTTTAATTGGAAGAAACGTAATGGAGGTGCCTCTAGCCACTCCAATAGTTGAACCCTCTGGTATATACCAAACGGCTGAACTTATCTAAGCCATTTCTTCAATGGGATAAAAGATATATATATATATATATATATATATATATATATATATATATATATATATATATATATATATATATATATATATATATATATATATATATATATATATATATATATATATATATATATATATATATATATATGTATATATATACATATATATATATATATATATATATATATATATATATATATACATATATATATATATATATATATGTGTGTATATATATATATATATATATATATATATATATATATATATAATATTTGGGCTCGAGCCATGTCGTTCTGATGGAAGGTCCTTCCGGCAGCCTCCTACTGTATAATATTTCTACGAGTGATATTACAAGAGAATTACCATCAGGTATCACAGGGTTCTAACCCCCGTAACGACTATCTTAAGATATCGTGTATAATCAGGGACGTATCCGTAGATAACCATAGATATCTGCACCCCTAACAGACTTAACCTAGTCTAGGAATCTAAGGAGAAGGATAGGTGAGAAGCCCTTACATATCCTCTCCCCTCATAATACTGTCCATCTCTGATGAACCCATTCCTTTTGTTCGCAGCATTCCTACTGCGTTGTAGTTTTTTGTGTGTGCCCTTTTTTAGCCTTTTTGAAGTAATTCCTTGCACGATGGCTTCCTCTTCATCGTGTAAGTTGAGAAACCTCTTCTTTTACAGGTTAAATTAGCTGTAACTGCTTTAGATCCCCTTGGGGAGTGTACACAGCCGCCCTTTTTTATTTTGTGTTCACTTAGTCTTATTTCACTAATATCACGCTAGCTAGCTTTCTTTTAGCATTACGATGCCTTGGGCTCTGTTTTGTGTATAATTTTACTATGCCTTAATATAGTTTCAGTTTACGTTTTGTGAGTGTCGGTCCTGGCTAGCCTAGCTTAGAGAGTAGTAGTTTATCAGAGACAGGTTTGCCGATGGCAATCAGGTCTTTCTTGCTGGACTCGTTGGCAGCGGCTAATTTACGCTTAGAGGGTTTTTTCCACGGTTATACTATTTTACTGAGCCCCTAAGCCTGCCTGCCTTCGATCCCCTGTTTTTTTTTACCTATTAGGCTTAGCCTAGCCGTCATTGGCAAATCCGTTGGTCCACCTTCTGCATTCGTTCATGATCTCCAATGCTAGGACTGTTCAGTCCGTTAAAGCTCCCCTTTGCGAAGGGTGATCTCACCATGTCGGTGCGCCGACTTACCTGTATTGCAGTTCCCTCCTAGCCTCTGGGATTTCTCAAACGACCTGCAGCATCGACACACGATACGTGGTCTGCCATGCTGCATTCGCTCGTGAACTCCCATGCTAGGACTGCGCAGTCCATTGGAGTTCCCCTTTGCAAAGGGTGATCTCAACATGTCGGTGCGCCGACTTTCATGTACTGCCTTTACCTCATAGCCTTTGAGATTTTTCGATCGGCCAGCAGCCGCCGTCTCTGACGGCATGGCATTTATTTTAGTCTTTCTAACTTTTACTGGGACTCAGGGTGCGGCGGCCTAGAGTGTCTGTCTAGAGACTCTTCCTTGTTGCGATAACACTTGGATTGAATCCAGATTTCTTTCTAAGCCTGACTACCTTGCCGTCGCCTCTGTTTTAGAGAGTGTTAACGAATGCTCAATTGGTGCATGGGAATAGCAACCCCATGCCATCACCTCTCTTTATATCCTAGCCTTTCCGGGACTGACATTGCATGAATTTTTTCATTATGCTGATGTGCATTTGCATTTGTTGATCGTGGCGGTTAGTTCCTTCTGGGATCTGACCCTCCATGGCTGTTGGCATGCTTCTCCCTGAGGGGTAAGCTATCAGACTGACGGCAGTGCCGGTACCTAAAGTCTTTGCCACCACCTATTGGCACAATCCTATAGTACCTGTACTAGCGATGCGTCGCTACTTGCGGCAGTGTCGCCACTAGTGCCATTGCCTTCTCCTAGGGCACTGTGTTTTCTGTAGGAATCCCTGCCGTTTATCTCCGCCACCCTACACAACTTTGCCCCTGACGTCGTGGCTATTTCCGGCAATGCCGGTACATCTAGGGTACATGCCTTTGGCAGTGCCAGTACCTACCGGCTTTGTCGATAACTATCGACACATTATACACTTCTATAGCACCTGTACCAGTGCCTTAGGGCACATAGGACGTTGGCGGCAATTCCGTTACCCCCTGGCACTGCCGGTACTTCCGGCAACGCTGGTTGCTATAGGGCACATGCCTTTCTGTCCTTTTTATCTGAGAACGTCTTACCTAAACGAAGATGGGTTCTCTACTGACTGTGGGTAATTCAACTACAGATCAACATAAAGGCCCTACTCCGTCAACTTTTGAGGCTTCTTTATGTATGCTGGGCCTGGGAACTCCTTTTACGAAAGGTCTTCTAAGCCCCTGCATGGAAATAACCACTACATATGGTTATTGGTTTTCTGTCAATTTGTTTATTTCCCTATGAGGGTGTTGATTGGATAGAAGGGTGATAACTCTATAGGCTAGCTCCCACTCTCGGATCTTCCCTAATTGAGGTTATCAACCTGTTGTTATAGCGCTCAGGTTGCTATAGACTCTTGCTCATTAATCGTGTCGATTGCTTAAACTATTAAGTTTACCCGTACCATTGCCTTCTAATTGGCCATTTCTCTGCTGAGATATAGGAGTGACGGTTCTTTCCATGAGCACTCCTACTCCCCCTCTTTATTTTTCCAATCTCACGTCCTTCAATGGAGGATGGACATTTCGTACTTTATCTCCTCCTTTCTCATCAACTGCATTTACACACAATTTGGGGATTACTGTTCCCTCAATTGTCAACATGGAATGTTAATAACCCATTTCTTTCAGCTTTTGGTGACTGTTAGAGGAAATAGTACTCATTTAAACCCTTTTCTCCTTACAGGCGGTGCCTATGACGGAGATGCATGAAAAGTATCGGAGGATGAAGGGTCCAGTCTTGTACTGGGACCCTCAGGATTGCAGTGTTTGTAAGGACCTACTTCACTCCGGATGGGTATCAAAGGATACCTCCGATGACAACCGCGTGTTCTTCCCGCAGTCCCTTCGCACCTGTGTAAGAGTGTTCATGAAGACGGTGGAGTTTGATGAAGAACCCTTTACTTCGGTGAATGATTCTTACTGTCGGATGTGGATGAGGTAAGTCTGTGGATCATCAAGGATTCAGTGGTGTCTACCACTTTAGCCCCAACTACGACAACAGCCTCCCTGTCTACGGTGATGTTTACTTCTTCCATGACTGGGGCTGTTCCTGCTTTTCTTCCCCCAAGATCTTCTGCTGGGCTCATGGAGCTCCTTAGTTCCCGAGTACCTCGGGTACTACAATAGATACGGTACTTATGGCTAACATGAAAGCCTTCATGGAGGGGAATTAGTATTACCAGCTGATGATGTTCGAGCCCCATGTGAAGAGATCCAGGCCTTGAAGAAGCAAGAGGCGTCGACTAGGGATAAGGTCTTGCCCTCCTAGCTACCTTATTGCACGCAGCAAAGTCCTTGGAGGTATGTTGGGCACGTCGTGCTCTCCAAGGGCATCCATCACATTGAGGCCTACCCCTTTTGCTGCATGAGACTAACTGAGAGTTGTTGAGGGAGATTACCATCCCTAAGGAATCGATCTTCCTGGAACACACAAGGGCCCAATACCGAGCAGTGAAAGAGATGAAGACGGTAGGGTGTATCAATACACAGATTGTCACTTTCGGTAAGAGGTTGGCCACCTTTGTGGCTCAGGACAATATGGTCTTCCCCTTTGCCTCGACGAGCTATGCGGCAGTGGAGAAAGCTATCCATGAGGGTAAGCCTCTCTTAGCTTTGGAAGAGTACAATCCAGTATCACTTGTCTTACAACATGATGCCGTCCACTGGACCAATGTCCAGTTTACTTTTGCTGGAGGTAAATTGGATAAGGATGCGGGCAGCCACCAATTTCATGAGAAGCTGCCCAGAGAAAGGCTGTCAACGTCGATGTCTTTGTAGTGCTTCATGGGAAGGAAAGGATCGAGAATTTTGCAGATGCCTCAGTGTTTTCCTTGCTGGTGAAAACTCATCTCGCCACCTTCATGAAGGATCTTTATGCTTCTTTTCTTGCCCGTTGAGCCTGTAGAGAGCATGTACTTGCCACAGCTACCATCTGCCACCAGCCAAAACGTTCATCTCCTCTAGCATCTGGGGAAAAGACCTGTTTCCTTAAAAGGTGTGAAGGAAGTTACGGATAAAGTTGCAGCCGAGCACAAGAGCCTTTTCCAGAAGTGGGGGATCTCATTTAAGAGGAAGTTCACCCCTGGGAGAGGCCCATAACCCAAGAGGTCTTGCAAACTGACCTATCATCGGAAGTCGTTTGCTCCTCCCATTGCCGCCATCCCTCAGACTATCTACGCTGTGCCGTAACAAATGGTGTCACAGGCCCCGGCCTTCAACCCTGTGTATGAGTAAGGGTCGTCTTCCAAGGCCGTCCTGACAATGGGGGCAAGCCCAGGGGTCGTGGATATCGAAACGGCAGTGGAGTAAGAGGTTCACGTCCTCAACTCAAATAATGAAGGTCTCCCGGTAAGGGGATGGCTGGCCTTGTTCAAGGACTGTGGGTCCTTCAGTCCTTGAACACAGAGCATCGTTTCCAACGGCTTGGGTTGGAAGTGGTAACAAAGGCCACCAGAGCTCAGGAGATTCTTCCAGAAAACAATACTTTATCTGGACCAATATATATAAGACCTTCTGAAGAGAACAGTTATCCATTGCATGAGATCTATGAGATTTCAAGGTCGTCTATTTTGTGTGCCAAAGAAGGTTTTGAGCATACCTTGAACTATTCTAGTCTTGTCCCGTCTAAACCTGTTCGTTCAGTACGATTGGTTCCGGATGTTGACTATTTCGCAGATATGGACCTTACCACCCCTGGAGGCTTTCACTGTCTCTATAGATCTTACCAACATCTTTTGGTATCTTACGATAGGTCGACGCTTCTCCCCCTACCTTGGTTTCAGCCTGGAGAAAAAAGGCTACGTATTCAGAGCTATGCCATTCGGGCTCAACATAGCTCCATGGATTTTCACAAAATTTACCAACGCAGTCGTACAACAACTTCGGGAGAAAGGTCTTCAAGTAGAGGCGTGCCTGGACGACTGGCTAGTGTGGGTTCCCTCGGCACTGAGTGATCAGATGCAGCCACTCGAGTTGTAGGGTTCCTTCAGTCTCTTGGATTTCAGATCAACTTCAAGAAATCAAGATTAGCTCCAGTTCAACACTTCCAGTGGTTAGAGATTCGTTGGAATCTTAAGTCTCACTCCCTATCTATTCCTCCCGCCCAGAGAAAGGAAATAGAGATCTCAGTCAGGTCCCTGATCAAGTCAACGATGATCACCTGGCGATGCCAAGAGAGGGTTCTAGGATCTTTACAATTCACCTCGGTAACGAACCCTGTCCTCAAAGTACAACTCAAAGATGCAAGCAGAATTTGGGAAAGGAGAGCCTCCAAAGCTCTTCAAAACCATCAGAAGTAGACTCCGGTTTTACTGCATAAGAAACTTAGACCGTGGTCCACTGCCAAAAGTCTTTCACAGACGGTGCCATTGCGCTTTCCTCCTCCAAATAGTGACACTTTGTGCGGACGGCTCGTTGGATGGTTGGGGATGTCATAACCCACTCAAGAAAGTGCAAGGCCGTTGGTCTTAGGAATTTCAACTATTCCACATCAATATTCTGGAGTCTATGGCAGTCTTCTTGTCCCTCAGGAAATTATACTTGAAGGATAACACTCACATCTTTCTAGACCGGGACAACAGGGTGATAGTCCATTGCATCAACAGACAAGGGTCGAGGTCTCCTCAAATAAACCACATAATGATAGCCGTCTTTATGTTGGCTCAGAAGAATGGTTGGCACTTGTCAACATCCCATCTTCAGGGAGATCAAGTCCCTAGCCTTCAAGTGGATCTGTTTGCGACAAGTGTCAACAAGATACTTCCCTGCTAGGTAGCACCGAACATGTATGAAGCAGCAGTGGGCATGGACGCGATGACCCTGGATGGGAATCGTTGGATGAAGATTTACCTGTTTCCACGGATTTCAACCCCAAGTTGATGCCGTGACCAACCCGATTCTGTACCAGGAGGAACCGCAGAAGATTGTTTACCCCCCATCATGGAGAACAAACAGCCTTCATATCATGATTTTTTGCCTTAGGCCTGGGAAAGAAGTTCCAACTTCAATGTGATAAGTGGGTATTTGCGGAAACTATGAGTCGTCTAACACCATGACTCGGTATTAAACGTCATGAACGTAATGGGTCAAATACGTCAAGGACAAAAATACACGTTTAAGGTCTAGCCTCCTTCACGATTTTGTCGTACATTTCGGCCCTCACTAGACCTTTACTATATGCCTTTGATGTCGACTTTAACTCAGATCTCTTCAACAAAATTCCGAAGGCTTGTGCAAGGCTGCGGCCCTCGGTTCCACCGAAGCCTATCTCTTGGTCTTTGGAAAAAGTTTTGCAATTACCTTCGGACATAGACAATCAAATGGCTTCTATTCGTGATCTTACTTAGAGAGTCATCTTTTTAATTGCAATTGCTTACGGTGCTCGAGTTAGTGACATTGTGACGCTTTCTAGAGACGAGGACCTCATTGAATTTGTAGATAATGATGAGGTTAATTTATACCCTGATTATGCTTTTCTAGTTAAGAATGAACTTCCCTCTAAACGTTAGGATCTATGGAAAATAGTTCCCTTACCAAGTGATCCTTCCGTGTTCAGTGCAGTGTTCAAAATGGTATTTAATAAAAACAGTGCAGTTTAAGAGTGGTAATTTCTTTCAAAAAGAAACAGTGGAGTCTGGTTTGTCTCTAAAACAGTTAAGAGCAATAATTACTTACTTTATACGAAGAGTGGACCCAGCTAGTATGTCATCAGGTCACGACCCTAGGGAAGCTGCTTCCTCCTTGAACACTTTCCAGTATATGTCCATTGAGGGACTGCAGGCATATACTGGTTGGAAGTCCACCTGGGTTTTCTTTGGGTATTATCTGAAGTAATTGGAGGAGATACGCCAATTTGTGGTGGCTGAGGGAAGTGTTATCAAACCCGCTGGAACGGCGTAGCTCACAATGTGTCCTCGGGCACTCCTCCAGCTTGTTATTAGCAATGAGTAAACAGTTGGTTTTTGCTTCAAGGAAAAAAGGAAAAAAGCATTTAATTATTTCCTTTTCAAGTTCATATGTGTCTTTCCAACGCTATGTTTGTTCCTTCAGTGCTACAGCCTAACTATCTAAATGGTAGTTAAGCTCTATCTCATTTGGTTCGGGTGATTAGCCCTTTTTTTGTACAGGCATGATCATGTGTGTATTGATCAGGTTTAGCTTGTCATAAGTTCCTTACGGTTCCTTATGTCATGTATTTGTCCCCTAACATTACTTTATGTCAGGGTATGGACGGAATGTATTTACTTTGTACAAAAATTTTCCACATGCGGTTAATGATGGTTGCTCTTTAACATTGGTACTGATTCTTGTGAGTAAAAGGCTCTAAGTTGTTACATGCCTTTTTATTTTACGCCCTACTATTATGATTATAGTTACCGTAGCAGCGATAACTTTAGTGTGCCTTTTCATTATTATCCTTCCTAAACATAATTGGATTTAGTCTCCTGGCGGGTTTGGTTTCATACGCCTTACCTACGATGCCTCCTTCAGTTTCCGGTTCCTTAGGGTTCCCGACACTAGTCTCAAGTGATCTTCCAATTGCGAAGGGCAGTCCTTTGGTCCTTATTGCCTTCTTGTCGGACCATCATGCTTGTCATACTGCCTCTGAACTGTTCTGGGATATATAGTTGAGAGTGATACCTATGCCTTGATGGGGTAATCCTGTAAGTGCATTTCGGTATTGGGACCTCTCTCCTTGAGGCTTCCTACTGAGTCATAGGTAATTCCCTGGTACACTTCCGTCAGGACGGTATGGCTTGAGCCCAAAAAACGGATTTTGACGTAGGAAAAATCTATTTTTGAGTGAGATAGCCATGTCGTCCTGATGGCCCACCCGTTACGTTGTCCCTCCCTGATGCCTTGTCGGATGCCTCTCGTCACAGCAGTTACGCTGCTATGTGGAATGGGTTCATCAGATATGGACAGTACTATGAGGGGAGAGGATATGTAAGGGCTCCTCACCTATCCTTCTCCCTAGATTCCTAGTCTGGGTTAGTCTGTTAGGGATGCATATATCTAAGGTTATCTATGGATACGTCCCTGATTATACTCGATATCTTAAGATAGTCGTTCCGGGGGTTGGAACCCCATGGAACCTGACGGTAATTCTCTTGTAATATCACTCTCAGAAATATTATACACTAGGAAGCTGCTGGATGGACCTTCTATCAGGACGACATGGCTATCTCACCCAAATATAGATTTTTCCTACGTCAAAATCCGTTATAAACATATATATATATATATATATATATATATATATATATATATATATATATATATATATATATATATATATATATATATATATATATATATATATATATATATATATATATATATATATATGTGTGTGTGTGTGTGTGTATATATATATATATATATATATATATATATATATATATATATATATATATATATATACATATATATATATATATATATATATAAATGTTTGTGTGTGTGTTTGGTGTGTGTATGTATTTTATATGAAGTTATAAATGGCTTATTGAATGTATGATATACATACATATTGGAAACCCCTCTGAAAGTAAAGAGAAATTTGCAAACATTGAGTAATACTCTTTTTTTTTTTTCTAAAATCTCAATATGCAAAGAAAATCATCAGCAAAAGCATATGATCATGGGAGCATTAGAGACACGTTAGTCAGTAAAACTAATAAGCTTACAAACCAAGAATATAATTACAATAATAAGAATTGCTCTTAAAATCCGGAGGGATTATCAGGTGCGGTTCTGCTCGGCTTAACGATCACACGCCTTAATTACTGGATTCTTTCAGAGACCGAAATCAAATTCTCCTGGGATAAAGCGCTGGAGAATGTGTGATAGAAAAATAAGGGAAAAAATATCCATGAATATTAGTGTTTGTAGAAAATACAAAAGAATCACAGATCATAGATATTTCACTATCATTTTATTATAATTATTATTATCATATATATATATATATATATATATATATATATATATATATATATATATATATATATATATATATATATATATATGTGTGTGTGTGTGTGTGTGTGTGTATATATGTATGTAAATATATAAATATATATTAATCAATCTATATATCTATCTATATGTAAGCCTACAAATATTATATAGATTAATTTTGTGTCTTCTTAGTCAGCCTGCAAGGATTGACTGATTGATTGAAAGTTTTCAGGCATCCTGACATCTAAGGTCATTGACGCTGGCACTCGGGGAAAGAATACTTATGAAGCCATTGTATAGTACAACAATCCCGAAGGAGGCATTTCTGTAAACTAAAAGAAAAAAATAGAGACTTGCGGATATGGTGGAGATTGACAGTATTTAGATCTCATAAAATAATATGATGTATCAAAGGTTGAAAGCTTTCTATAAAAGTATAGGAAATTTATCAACTACGGTTTATTACATTGCGTTGATGTGGCGACATTAAAGCTTTCTTCCAGATAGTAGAGCAGATAACTCCAAAATATTTAGAAGTCTTCATTCTCGGAAACAAGCACCAAAATTGGCACCTCCCCCACCCTTGGGGACTGCCTTTTTTATAATAGTCAATATACACTTACAAATTCAAGATAGTGACCATTTTTTTTTCAAGATGGACGTTATTGATCATACAGAAATATTGCCAGTATCATCTCAGCAGTTATTCCATCGCTTCCCGGAGGCTTTCCATCTGAGTTTTTTAATGCTAGCTTCAAGCACAATGAATTCATTCATGGGCACATTAAGGTCTACCTCAGCTTCATTTATATCCATTAAATTATTTCCCTCATATCTCCTGTTCATGATCTTACTAAAGTGTTCCAGCCAGCGTTGTCCTTCTTCATTTTCTGTTGTTATAAGAGATCCATCTGTCTTTTTGATGGGTGTGTGTTTCTTCTTTTTCGTCCTTGTAGAGATTTCATTAATAATTCTATTAGCCATTTTTACACTATAGCCACTCCCTGAATTCATAGCTTTGCCAGCCTTATCTGTTTTCCTGTCTAAACATTCTCTCCAGTCATTCCTGGTTATCCTTTTGAATTCTCTATCAATACTGGAACACTTATCATATCCCAGATTGTAACTTTTAATACTTCCTTGAAATCTTTCAACAATCAAATTCTCTCTTTGTCTTCTTTTTATAGTATCCCACGTACCATTCGATATCCATGATTTTCTCCTTGTAACTGCATGACAAAAAACATCACAACCAACTGACTGATATATGTTCTTAATATCACACCATTCTTCATGAACTGTCTGCTCTTCGTTTCTTAAAGTCTCTAAGACTGCAAATCAATTCCTACGTTCAATTACAAATGTTCCTCTGTGCTCATCTTCTAGAAGTATAGTTGTATGAAACCCAAGTATTGTATCTACATTTCTGTTGGGTGTTTTTAGTTTTAATTTCAATGTGGTAATGAGAAGCTAATGATCACTAGTAAAACTTATAAAATGTGCTCCATTTCCATTTGCAACTTCACCAAGACCTTCAAGACCCATCACATTTTCTATACCTTGATTATTCCTTCCTACTTTGGCATTGAAGTCATCAATCACTAGTTTACTATTTCACTCTGGGATCTCATCTATTGCAGTCTGAAGTTCTTCATAGTATTCTGCTATCCTATCTTCGGGGGAAATATTTTTTGGTGTATAATAGATTATAAAACTTATTTGGCATTTCTTTGATTTGAACTTTGTAAGTACCATTTCATCACCTGCAGCTCTCCACTCAGTTGATGCCTTTTCTGCTCTTTGTGTCATCATCGTTCCTACCCATATTTACTATATATACTATATGTATATATATATATATATATATATATATATATATATATATATATATATATATATATATATATATATATATGTGTGTGTGTGTGTGTGTGTGTGTGTTTATATATAGTGCCTTAGTCGTATGTTTCTTTACCAATTCCTTACAACGTGTTCCACTTAGGGCCAAGATATTCACACTATATTTCATAAATTCGTTCCGCACTTCCGGTAACTTTCCAATCTGATTCATATTACTGACATTCCAATTACCAATTTTCTATTTTTCTTAAGTATTTATAAACGAAGATATTCCTAGCACCCTGTTATACCGGGGCTGGGGATCATTCAGACATCTTCTTTTTCCATTGACTGAATAAATTCATAAAGGATTCATTGGCTAGATTCATCATAGGCTAGCCAGTTCCTTGTGATGCACAGTGCCTATCTAATTAAGGCAAGTGACCCTTGCCGGTCCATACTTATTTTAGTATAATCATCCACCAGGCATCAGGAGTAGAAGCCGAAGAGACAGCTTTCTAATGCCTAAACCCAATCCGTCACCATAGTGTCGGTGACTTTATCAACATTTAATGGGTCATTTTCTCCACACCCAATGTTCTCGTTACTTCACAAAGTTGCCCATCCGCTTTTATAAAAAGATGGGTTGCTAAAATATATAACCTTTCAAAAACGATTCATTATGTTTGATTTGTATCACAGTGCCTAAAAGCACATACATTTTCCTACATTGACGGTAGTGCTACCAGACAAAAAGGCATTAAGAGAACCCTTAGTAAGAGTGCCGGTTTCCTTCAAGACATGGGCAGCACTTGAAGTATTTATTAGGCATCCAATTGCTGACAGATAACGAAATGATAGGAAATGTTCCAAAAAAACTTTGTTATACGTACGCTTCATTGGGTCTTCTAATTGACAGGCTGGCTTAACTACGTCATACTGTATGTTCTTGCAATGGACTCTTCCATGCAATCATTAGCAATGGTAACAACCTTGTTCATTGTTTCGTTAACTATATCATTTTGTGTTGAGTGGTCTATAATATTTGCGAAGTACCCTATATCCTTTCGCACAAAGATATCATTGCATTTTGTGGAGTTCCAGGCAGACCACATTAGTACTTGCTTGCTTGTACATTGTCCAAGCAACACCTGTGACAAGTAAGTTTTTGTATTTTGCAGGATTACCCAGGGTTAGACCATCAAATGAAAATCATGATGTTTTTTTTTTTTTTTTTTTTTTTTTTTTTTTTTTTTTTTTTTTTTTTTTTTTTTTTTTTTACTGTTTCTAGGTCTAATTTTGGTATATCAAGACTTCTCTGGTTTTTCCTTTGAAGAAATGACGATGAGTTTGATGACGATTTTACACTATGCGCAGGTACTCCCTCAGTCGTTGATGGTGCAGCTGGAAAGTCATTTTGGATCACGATGCCTCGAGTGTCATGATTCATTAATTCATCGTAGTTGTCCAATAGAGAACTTGTTATTAGTTCCTTATTTGGCTGTAAGCCATCAGAAAGTTATTTTTCCTAAATAATTTGCTCAACAAATTAAGTCTCATATTCTTCTGCTGTATGATATCGTATAGAGTGACCAAAATGATTAATAAATTCTTGAACTTTGCGGGAACCAGTCATACTTTTCAATTCCATTCCAAGTAATATGTGCTTTGATGACTTGCATGTATTATTAGTATTGCTACCTAATCAATGTGCCCTAATCCACGTAGGAAGGAACTGTCTCCTTAACTACTGCCTGGCAGCATTGATCATATTGTCTTTGCGCTGTTTAGTTTCACACGAAGATAAGAATTCAAATCCCCATTTGAAACGCTTATGGCTTTTTCCTTTGCAAAATCTACAAATTTTCTCCAGCACTTCTGTGCCAGTTAATCTCATAGGGAGTTTTTCCATCATAGATTTTAATTTTTGATAAAATATTTATTCCACGAGTTTTCTTTACAGTAGATAGCATATAATAGTATATGGTAAATTGTAAATTTGCTATAACAATTCCTGTGAATGTCATATGAAAGTACTAGTTCAGAACTAAAATCTATGAACTTATAGATATGAAAGTATTTGGAATTGCTCTGGTACAGTTTTCTTGCTTAAGCAATATCAGCACTAGTTCTCCAAACCTCTCCTGTGAATTGAATTACTAAAACCTCATCATGTTCTATCCCATTTTGCGAGCAAAATGCTTTGAATTGATACTTCCAAATCATATATCTGAAAAAAAGAAAGAAAGAAAATAATAATAATAATAATAATAATAATAACACTATATAGGCATGCATTGGTGAGATATGGAATACTTGATGTTTAAAATAGGGTGAGGCGTAGGAATCAAAACTATGTATATAACAAATAATAACATTCTAATGTTTAAGTGAAATGCAAATGTAGTACTACAATATATCATCCTTTTGCATTATTCAAGAGACTTTTTTATGCCATTGGCCATCAATAATACTTCATGAGTACTAAATTGCATAAATCTTTTTTAAAAATCTACAACAATCATTATTTTTCCTACAATAAATTGGTGCTACCTTTTCAATTATTCTAAATCATATTTACGTTTATAAACCCGAAATTTGCATAACAAAGTTTTCATTTCATAAATGATAGTATATAATTCAACCCGTATATAAATGTTTCGTTCAACAAAATATAATTAACATTAGAAAAAATTAAAATCTGCATGAAAATGTTAAAATTACCATTTTGTCTGGTGTACAGTCGATAAAACGGCTTTTTATGGAATCAACACCAATTCTTACATGAAACAAGTGCCAAACTGTCTTTGCCCAAATTCTGATTGGTGGCCTCAACTTCTTGGGGGTATCATTTATGTTTGACAAGTCTTTACATTAGGAAATGAATAGTGGCTTCAAATTAACTGTTATCAGTGCTACAAATTATCAACTTTTATTGTAGCTATCAGTATCAATTAATCTTGCGGTATAAAGTTATCCCTGAATACATTAGAATTTATATTTCACCCGGGAAGCACCCGTTTGAATATAATTATCAAGCAGATTTTATGGGAACCTTAACATAGCATGTCTTATCTCAGACACCAAAATCGCTTTTTTTTTTATCCCTGATAAATGCATATCCGCTTGATTATCAACATCACATATCATAAGATTAAGATAAGCAATAACTGTAAGTTACTTGAGTTAAATCATAGGCGTAAACCAAATTCATCCTTCCCAAACTGAATTAATCCAACTCACCAACAACAATGCTCCTCAATCTTACTAAACGCTAATCGGATTTGGCCTAATCTTCTTTCTCAATCGGAATAATCAGAATTAACTTCATTGTCAAATATCAGCGGACCGAAAAGACCCTGGAGACGGGACTGTCAGAATCCCACCTCAGGAGAAAGTCAACAACTTTTATGATTCAATATAACACACGTCAGATTTTTAAGATTGTGTCTTGACACATCCAATTAATTCTAAATCTAGACCTTTGGTGGATGGAAAACTCTAATATGGTCCTAAGTAGTAATCCTGAGAAATCCCACTGTCAAGATTCCATTATGTAAGAGCCAGTCTCTCTCTCTCTCTCTCTCTCTCTCTCTCTCTCTCTCTCTCTCTCCTGAATTCTTCAAAATAATTCATGAGACGTACTTCACATAGCAGTACCATATCTCATAGATAACATTTAAAATCAACTTCATTTATACCATCTAAGCAACTATTGGAAAGGCATTACTTGCAAGATTCTTGCATATAAATATTATTATTATTATTATTATTATTATTATTATTATTATTATTATTATTATTATTATTATTATTATTATTATTCATAATAGGTGAGTGAATTATTAAAAGCTTGAGTTATATAGCAAATTCATATAAAATAAGATTAAGCATGTTAGCAATCGAGAAATCACAAAGAACCAAACAAATTATATATATATATATATATATATATATATATATATATATATATATATATATATATATATATGTCATCAGCTGTTGATAGTCCACTGCAGGAAAAAGGCCTTGGATATGTCGTTCCACTCCTATCTGTTTATGGTCTTTCTATACCAGTTTACAGATTTTCTTAGCTCGTCATTTCATCATCTTCTCTTCCTTCCCCTGCATCGTTTGCAGTCTTTTGGGACCCATTCTGTTATTCTTAATGTCCATTATCTATCATTCTCATTATATGTCCTTCCCATGTCCATTCCTTCTCTTTGTATATTGTTAGAATATCCTCTAGTTTATTCTCGTATTCATGTTGCTCTTTTTTCGTCGCTTAGTGTTATTTCTATCATTATTCTCTCCCAGAAGGTTAAAAATAATAATAATCACTATGCAATTTATGTAATATGATTTCAGACTTATTCAGTATTTCGCCCCTACACTTAACTGACGATCAACTTATTTTCGGAGATGTATCAGTGGCCGTTACGCCTTATCCAATTACCCCCCCCCCCCCTCTACCCGTCCAATACATGTTCACGCACCATATGCTCTTTATAGAGACTTTACGAGTATATGGTAGGGGTATACCTGCAGCCTCAATGATGCCTAAGATGGGTCCGTTTCTATGAGAGTAACCAATAGATTACCTTTATTCTCCGTAATATACCATATATATATATATATATATATATATATATATATATATATATATACATATATACATACATATATATATATATATATATATATATATATATATACATATATATACATTATATATATATATATATATATATATATATATATATATATATATATATATATAGATATATATATATATATATATATATATATATATGTATATATATATATATATATATATATATATACATATATATATATATATATATATGTATATATATATATATATATATATATATATATATATATATATATATATATATATATATATATATATATATATATATATATATAGTAATAGCTTGGTTCTCGACCGTAATTCGTTCTGGAATTGTGCCTAGAATCGATTTGTTAAAAAACCGAAAACATTTTTCCCATAAGAATGTAAACTAGATTAATTCGTACACAAGCACCAGATAAATGTTCATATTTTAAAAATATATTATTCTAATAAATAAAAATGTGTATATAAACTATTAAAACTAAATACTAAAACTATTTAGATAATAAAGTAAATCTAAACCCTTTTTTTAACATTTGCTTACCTTTGTAACTGGGGTATGATGGCATATGGGAATGGAAGAGGAGGATGGAAAGGAGAGGGCTACTGTTTTTAAGAAGAGTCCCCTTCCATGAAAGCAGTGGGTAACAAGCTATCAGGAGTTTTTTCCCTTCTTTACCTCTTCTACTCTTGTGACTCAATCTCTGCAGTTGCTTGTCATTTTTCTTTAATTAAAAACCTATTCATCGTAGACTGTTTTTTTTTTTTTTTTTTTTTTTTTTTTTTCGCTATTCTCCTGAAGTGGGACATAACACACTCATTATAATTTTCACAGAACAATTTTCCACAACTGTACGGATAATATTTCTCAACAAAAAGTTTCAGTTCACCCCAATTTGCACACATTTCCTTGATTAAGGCACCCGGAACCTCATTCCTTCCTTCATCCTCTTCTGGTTGAAGGTCTTCTAAAATATCTTTCTCTAGCTGTTGTTGCAGATGCAACAACTCTTCAGTTGTTAACTCGGTAGAGTGACTTTTCACAAGTTCTTCAATGTCCTTTTTTTCGATCTCAAGTCCCAGTTTTCCCATGGCCAAAATCTCATCAATGACAGCACTTTCTTTGACTGAAGGGTATGATTCAGGCTGAAACCCCTCTAAATCTCTCAAGTACACATCCTGACCACAGTTTTTTCCATGCAAAATTTAACGTACAGTACATTATAGCACTCTATGTACTGTCAATGAAATTACCACAAATCAAGATACTAAAGTGTTCTTTCCAGAATTCTCAAAGTGTTATCTGTGTGTCATTAGTCACTTTGAAACACTTTTGGAAAAGGGCTTCTGTGTAGAGTTTTTTTAAAATTTGAAATGACCTGTAGGTCCATGGGCTGAAGAATTGGTGTTGGATTCGGTGGCAGGAATTTAGCTTTGATGAAACTGAATTTATCGACTAATTCATCCTCTAGACCTGGAGGGTGAGCAGGAGCATTGTCCATGATTATCAGACATTTTGTTGACATTTTTTTTTCTGTTAGATACTCTTTCACTTAGGGGGCAAACACCTCGCGCACCCACTCATTGAAAAACTGTCATTTTGTTTGTCCCCATGCCTTTGTGTTTGCCCACCACATGACTGGCGATTTACTTTTCATTGTGTTGTTCTTTTTAAAGACCCATGGTTTGTGTGAATGATAGAAGAGCAAAGGTTTTATTTCAAAGTCACAGGTAGCATTTGCACACAAGAGTGAGCCTATCCTTCATAGGCTCTTGCCTGGCCAGCGATTTTTCCTCCTTTGTAATGTACGCACTTGCCAGCATTTCTTTCCCGAATAAACCGGTCTCGTCACAATTGAAAACCTATTACGGAAGAAACTATTCTTCCGTTATATAAGCATTAAATTCTTTAACAAAGTTTTCGGCTGCAGCTTTGTTCGAACTTGCTGCCTAGCCATGTCTTGTTACACAATGTATGCCAGTTTTGTTTTTGAATTTTTCGAACAAACCTCTGCTGGCTTTGAACATAAATATTCACTTTTGGCACTAGTACTATGTATTTTCTTTTCTATGTCACCATATATTTGTAAGGCTTTTTCGCAAATTAAAGCTACATTAATACTATCACCAGGTAACTCCTTTTCCCTAATGAATATTAGTACCAACTTTTCTATTTCCTCTATTACATGCTACCTTTGCTTCATTATGAAAGTCACACCTATTGCAACATTAGCTGCCTTTATCACGTCTTTGTTCATTAAGTAATTTTGAATCACTGATTTTGGAATGCCATACTGCGCAGCGAGATCGGAAACACGAAAACCATTATCAAATTTGGCAATTATTACCTTTTTTCGTTCAACTGTCATTATCACTGTCTTCTTCTTCTCTTTCTGTTCACTTCTTGCTTTCTTTGGACCCATTATGAATGCCAAGAGTTAATAAAAGAAGCAAATAAATTCAGATTAGCACAATCTAAAACACAAGGGAATGCATGAGTCTTCCTTCGATAGCAGGCTAGCACAAATTAACGATGTGCAGTTAGAGGGGGATACTGTTCGGACTGGTTCAGGTCGACTCGGCTGGTTGAATTCCGAACATTTGTTCAAGTTCAAAGATATTCTGAAGTCAAATATTTTGGTCCCAAACCGATTGGTTCCAGTTGTGAGTTCTTCGAATACCGAGGTTCCGCCTATATATATATATATATATATATATATATATATATATATATATATATATATATATAAATATATGGATAAATATCAACACAACATCGTGTTCAAATAGAAATAAATTTCTACCTCATACTTGGGATCGAACGCTAGCCCCTTCTAATGAGAGGCCAGGTCGAAACCAACCATGCCACGAGAGACCATAAAAGAAATAGGAACCTGATGCTACCTAGCTGTCCGAGGATTTACCTGGCGAGACATCAGTCTCTTACCATATACACACACACACACACACACATATATATATATATATATATATATATATATATATATATATATATATATATGTGTGTGTATATATATATATGTGTGTGTGTGTGTGTGTGTGTGTGTGGAAATTCTTTCCACGCTTTATTTTAGTCAACCTCGTTATTCCATGTTTTAATTTTTGTTTGTTATTTTCTGGGTTTTAGGCATCTCTTTTTTTCTTTTGTTTCCTTTGTAACCTTCATTATTATACCCTTAAATATTCATTGCTGCTAGCATGTCCATCATTCCCCTGTAATGCTTTACCTTTCATCACCTCATTCCTCTGTAGATGATTTTCTCTCATTTCGTGAGCTCACAGTACATTGCTTGATGATGCAACCGACCGTCGACAATTTTTAAGAAAACGGCACTTGGTTGCGTTCTGTTCCAAATGCTCTTGAAGCTTTGGATGTTTAACCACAATTGGTTTGTATTTAAGTAACTCTTTAATTTACGTAACTCATTGATCTTAGCTTATTGATATTTACATCTTAGTACCTATTTATAAGTCAGTTTAGCTAGGATTGTTTTCTGTGTTATTGAACATCACTAAACGCCACTTAATTTTTTGTATGTATATTAATTTTTATAAACCAGACAGTAGGATTTCTTTATAATTACTTTCCCCTGGAGTTTCAAGAATGATCCTTGTATTTATAAAAAGCACCCTTCACCGAATCACGTACTCATGAAAATTTGAAGAAGAACTCCACCTGTTCGAACCAGCTCACCCACGGGAGGCAGAAGCTTGTGAGCGGCCCACCTAAAAATCAGCAAGCATGGAAGGCGGACGTAGGCATAGCCTCTTCATCTGTGACGTCGTTAACATTGGCGTCGGTTTAATTACCTGTTGGTCAACCAGTTACTGACCAAACGTATGCCTTACTTTGAACCATTATTTAGCAGGTAGGCATACGAAGATAAAACACGACTGTGCAGAACTGAAGATGCACCGTGTTGTTAACAGTTTACAAGATGCTTCCACTTCAACGACTACAAGCAACCTTCAAGAGCGTGAGTAGGCCTACAAAGTAACGGTGCTCAACCTTGGCCAAGGACCTGTCCCCCCCACCCCCCTTTTTTTTTTAGCCTTTATTTGACGATGTGCACATTTAGCTAGGAAGTCATGTTCAAACTGTCTGGTTTAATCATCCGTGGCGTGTCCATTACTATAAGTTGTGTTCCCGTTCCCCTCTATCAAGTTTGAAATTTTTGCCCGAGAGGAATGTGTTCAAAGTAGTGAGTAAAACTTTTGGTATTATTTCAGTCACCATTTTTACTTTCATTGGTTGATTAGTCATTTGATTATTGATTTACGATTTAATTGATTTGACCTTTTTCTTGGCATTTTTCCGTTTTCATATGCCATGCGGTCTTTACTCAAATTTCAATTAGGTAGTTTTGCTGTTTTTTCCCTGTGTCAGTTAGGTGAACATTCCTGTTGTACTTTATGGAAATAAACGCCATTTTTAGGTTAAAATCATTAACTGTTTTTAACTTGACCTTTACATTTTGAAATGACTAAATGAGTTATCACATGAGGTGAGATATGACTTAATTAAGGGTAAGTTTATATTTACGTCAATCTAAAGCTATCGGTGTCAATCCTTTATTGTAATGTTCTACGGTATTACCTCCCGGTGGTCCTTAGGACGTTTTGACTTTTACAGTACTGCTCCCCCTAACTCTTAGTGAAACTGTCGTTAATGTAACTGATTCAGTCCAACCACACTTGATTGGGATTTACTATTATGCGCCCTGGAGTAGCGTCTGAGCATCAAGGTGATATCGGTCCCGGCATAGAATAATCTTTGGACTTAAACGTGTGTAGGGAAAGTAAACCGTCTTCGTTGCGGTTCTCTAGTTTGTCTAGTGTGAGAGTGTTGGCGCTGTATCCTTCAGGTTCGGGTCCGGAAATCAGAAACGGGGAGGCCTTTCCGGGAATTATTTCCCACAGTATGTATATATTTATTTATTTATATGTATATATATGTATATGTATGTGTATGTATGTATATATATATATATATATATATATATATATATATATATATATATATATATATATATATATATATATATATATTTATATATATGAATATATATATATATATATATATGCATATATATATTTATATATATACATATATAAATATATATATGTGTATATATATGCTGAATATATATGTATGTATTCATATATATATATATATATATATATATATATATATATATATATATATATATATATATATATATATATATATAATATACATGTGTATATAAATATATATATATATATAAATTACATATATATATATATATATATATATATATATATATATATATATATATATATATATATATATATATATATATA
>NC_090725.1:191124982-191134982 GCF_036898095.1 Palaemon carinicauda
CACTCAACCCTCTCGATGATGCACAGAGATTTTTCAATGCAGGGCACACCGGGTATCAACAACAAGTCTCCATTTAGTGAGCACTTCAAGCAATAAGCAATGGTAATGGAAGTACAAGCTCCACCAATACGTCTGGAATAGCCAATGAGAATTCAAGTCTGGGACAGGAATCCTTGTCATTGTTATACAAAAACCATTTTCAATACACCGTGAAGCCTGTAATTACTTGGTAAAATAGCGGAAAGAATATGAAATGACAAATATCTCCATCAGAGTATTAGAATTACAAAAGTATTTGCCAATAAAATCAATGATGAAAAATTAGTTATAGATTTATATGAGTCTTTTGTACAAAAACAATACAAGTGAATTATTAATAATTTTCAACTCTGCCTTCCTAAAAGTGTCTTATGAAAAAAAATACAAGCCAAAAGCCCATAGACCCATCTGCAGATTTCAACCCTAGTCATCAGGAATTTCTATGCTGCTAGCTTACCCCCAAGGCATCAGAACAATTTGATTCAGACCAACTCACAGCCCAAGAAGAATGAGAGACAGCTAGACGAGATGGACCAAGGAACATTGATTCAGTACTTGCTACTGGAAATCCGAGACAGGTTTCCCAAAGACATGAATAGGAATCCTAGGATAACAAACTAGGTGTGGGTAGCTACGGCAACTCCAGTAATAATGACCGTGATGAGTTTTTTCTTGAAAATCTCAACAGCTTTCTGTGTCTTATGAGGGTACATGACTTCATCATGTAGATTCTTATTGTAACAAGGAAGCTGATTAACATCAACAGTGGCAAGTTTTATGTCTTCCATCCAAAATAGAAGTCCATGCTGTTAATTGAATAGGTCTCCATGCCGTCACAATGACGTTTCAACTATGGCACCAGTGGAAAAGTGGGTTGAGGTGGGGTTTCCCCTGTACTTAATACTAAAATATCAGTACCGTAGAGATCTATGTATGATAGGCCTCCTCTAGACCCTGTATCTCTCCTGGGCCCTTAATGAATTGAGATTTACACCAACAGTGTTTGACCACAGAAATGACAGATGCTGCTACGTTAGGGCTTTATTGTACTCCGGGCAATGAGACCTAAGGCTTCGTTGGCATTAGAAGTAAGGAATACTTTCCCGGCCATGATGATATCCAGATTGATAACATAAAACTGTAACAATTACCATAAAACCCGATTGATGTTAATAAATTCTATCACTCATCAATAAACGTGATTGACAATATAAAAAATAATCAAATAATCTCATTTAGAAGATTCAAGTGGAAACGAATAGTGTCTGTCTGCCTACCGCCAATGGGAACCTCACCTAGTTACCTGTACAACAACGTGTAAACCTGCAGGAACGACAACCCTCTCCAAACTATATCCAATCAGTGCTCTTCACCAATATACCAGCTGACCAAGAAGCTGAATGCCTTCCTCACTTCCTGCTTAATGACTACAACAGCATTTCTTTCTCATTTGATTTCCTATAGGCATTCAAATCAGCAGCAAATCAAGTGAAAATGTAACTGTTCCCTTGGATGTCAAGCCATTTACTAACATGCCTGTAGACAGTAGACGAAAATATCAGCGTAATAATGATTCACGTTTACTAGTGCTCTTCCACTAACACTCTCTTCAGATGTATACGAAAAAAAGTTCCTTTAACTACCCACAGGGGTTAATAGCCCTCGAGAGGGACAGCATTTCCCAGGGATCCACTTTAGGAGATCTCTTGGCTAGTTACTACATTTGGATAATCAAGGAATTTGTCTACACTAACATAAAAAACATGCAGTTTACGTTTGGTATATCAATGACACCTCTCTCGTATTTAAAATAGTTTTTTCTTTATTTGGTGTTTTTTAACCCCATTTATTATATACTGTATATATATATATATATATATATATATATATATATATATATATATATATATATATATATATATATATATATATATATATATATATATATATATATATATATATATATATATATATATATATACTGTATATATATATATATATATATATATATATATATATATATATATATATATATATATATATATATATATATATATATATATCACCCGCAAATGGCATTCAATACCGAATTTTATCTTTGGAATATATATCCACTTGGAATTCATTTCATGGTAACAGTTTCTGGCCGGGTAGAGATTCGAACCCTTATCTATTCGGCCGGAAACCATGCCTGCAAAGACTCTACCAACTGAGCCATCAAGAGAGATATAAGTTTATGACAATTCCCCGTACATATTCCTGTTGAATTCAAGAATCTGTTCATAGACTTGAAATAAACCCATTTCCACCATGATAGCTGAATTGTGAGTTTGTAACACGTTGTTATTTTATAATGAATATATATCACTAACACTCGTGATTTCAATCAATGTAAACATCACCCACGAATGGCATTTGATACCGAATTCTATCTTGGGAATATATATCGACTTAGAATTCATTTTATGGTAACAGCTTCTGGCTGGGTAGAGATTCAAACCCTTACCTTTTCAGCCGGAAACCATGCTTGCGAAGACTCTACTAACTGAGCCATCAAGAGAGATACAAGTTTATGACAATTCCCCGTACATATTCCTGTTGAATTCAGGAATCTGTTCATAGACTTGAAATAAACCCATTTCCACCATGATAGCTGAATTGTGAGTTTGTAACCTGTGGTTATTTGACGATGAATATATATCACTAACACTTGTGATTTCAATCAATGTAAATATCATCCACAAATGGCATTTAATACCACATTCGATATTGGGAATATCTTTCCATATCTTTGGAATATATATCCACAAGTAAGTAAAATTCTTTGTTTTTTATATTTGCACATGTTATTATTGTTTTGAAATTATAAAAAATTGTTTATATATATATATATATATATATATATATATATATATATATATATATATATATATATATATATATATGTATATATATATATATATATATATATATATATATATATATATATATATATATATATATATATATATCTATTTTGTGAAGTAAAGAACTTGCTATATGATTTATATATCTAAATCATAATATATCATTTATTCTATCTCTATCTATGTATAACTTCTTCATTTATATAACTGATAATTTATCTTTCGTATTTGTAAATGTTTTTCTTATATATTTATTATTATTATTATTTTATAATTATTATTACTATTTTGATTAGTAATATAATTGTATATTGTGTATTTTTTTAAATTTTTTTTTATCTTTTTACCTTTATTAGTTACTAATTCCATTTCCCTTCTTCTAGATATGGTATCAAGATTGTATTGGCGTGTGATGCCGATACGCATTACATGTGTAATGCGATTGCGTACTTGGGGAAGGACACTGTCCAGATACCTAGAGGATCGACGCTTGGAGAAGTTTTTACGTCTGATCTTGTGGCACCTTTTCAGAGAAGTGGCCGCACAGTGAGGACGGATAACTTTTTCACGACGCTACCGCTTGCTTTGCCACTCTTGGATAAGGACATGCATTTGTGTGGCACCATTCGCCAAAAGCCTTATATTCCTAAGGAACTTACGGAGAAGGTGCTTCCCCCAAAGGAGTCAGTGGCAGTGTTCAATTACGAACACAATCTAACTCTACAGTGTCAGCAAATTAGTAGGACTAAGAAGGTGATGCTGTTGAGTTCCCTGCATCATGATCCGTCTGAAGTCGAAAAAAGGAAGACCGACATTCAGATGTTTTATAATGCGACCAAGGGAGGTGTAGACACATTCGACCAGATGTGTTCTACATCTAGTTGTATTCGTAAGTCACGACGCTGGCCTCTGACTCTCTTTTATGGGATATTGAATATAATAATGGTCAATTCTTATATTCTCTATACGTCCATGCCTTTCACCAAGCCAGTGCCAAAGCGAACGTTCCTCAGAGATATCGCCTACGAGTTGTGTGCTCCCCAGGCAATACATCGGTATCTAACGTCACACAGTTTGTCGAAAGGACTCCGTCAAATCATGGTGGATACTTTCAAGATACCTGAGCAGGTCCCACCAAGACGTCGAATTCCCGTTGGCCACAGAAAACTCCCTAAAAGGATTCGCTGTCACAGCTGCCCGCCTAGGGACGACCGCAAGACAAACACTGCCTGTCTCCTGTGCAAGAGTCCTGTTTGTCTGGTCCACCAGAGTGTCCTCTGTCCAAACTGTAGCATCTGTCCAAACTGTAACGCAGCGTTATTTGTAAGTTACAACATGAAAATTTTGTTTACTTCTTTTTTGATTGAATATCATCAAATTTTATTACCGAAAATATTATTATTGATTTACAATTTTCTTTTTTTTCGATTTTATTTCCCTTCAAATTTTATATTCGTAAAATAATAGACATTCATCCAGCAACCCACCATACAATTTTTATGTATATCCAAGAATAATTAGATTAGTAAATAACACCCTCATCAAATTTTATTACCGAAAATATTATTATTGATTTACAATTTTCTTTTTTTTTCGATTTTATTTCCCTTCAAATTTTTTTTTTTGGGTCAGCATTCTAATTTTATATTCGTAAAATAATCGACATTCATCCAGCAACCCACCATACAATTTTTATGTATATCCAAGAATAATTAGATTAGTAAATAACACCTTGAAATTGACATACCCTTCCTACATTTCAGGAGGCAGAACAGGGAGTCTGAGTCAGTGTGGTTGGCGGCCATTTTGTGGACATATCCGAAGCGTAAGTTGCCATATCTATATATATTCTTGTTCCCTATAAAATTTGTGATATTTTGGTATATTTTTACCTGCATAAAATCATATTATATATTATATATAGGTATTTTTTTACGAAATTTCTAAGTACTCAAAAAATGACCTTTTGATATGGCCCCTGATATAAATGTAATTTACAAAATAATGAAGATTTTTTTACATATTTCTATTCTAGGATAACATGTGTTTATTCCATAAAAAAATTAGCCAATTCGGATTTCATTTGGGTACCTAAAAAAATTCATGAAATTTGGACACATTTTTTTTGGCCAAAAAAAGTTACCCTTTTTTTCTCATTTCAGATCTTCACCTCTATGGGTCCGATTTCATCCAAAATATAGCAAGATGTGTCCTAGACATTCAAGGTTCAATCCCTAAAAATATTTTTGTAAATAGGAGAAAAATTATTTTTTTATGAATTTTTATGTAAGGTTTTTTTTCTACTTATTTTTTTAAAATATTTATAATAAATAGTTTTTATGCAGATGAGTAGTTTTTATCTTTACAGTAGTTTTAAGCATTCATTTAATTTTTTTTTGGTAAAAAAAAAATGAGGTTACTGCAAAAAGAGATTTTTCAAGAATTTTTTTCGGAGTCGGGGTCGCGCGCGACCGAGTATACCCTTAAAGGGGTGTCCGAGGAGCGTACCTATCCAGGGTTAAACGAATATTAAAAACGACTGATAAAAATATTCAGAGAGCACTTCATGATTGCACTTGAAAGAAAATCTCTTCTGGGTAGGGTACATATGGTGATTGACAATTTTTATTCAAAATAAATGCAAATCTTAATATTAGTGGGGAAGAAATCAACAATGCATCGCAATCTGCCGTTATCCTAAACAGAAGTCCAACTGATTGCTGAACTATCGTGGAAAATTAAAACAAAATCCCAGGGCTAGTCAGTCTTTAGCTAATTTAGTAGAGAGATAATAACCCTGAGGTTAATATATCAGCGAAGAATTTACAGTCAAATCGCTTCAATGGATTATTTTCAAAACTTGTGGGATTAATCGCAAGAAGAAAAAATGAAAGGATAACCATCGTGTTTTGGGGTTGAATACCTGTTTATTGAACGGACAGAAACTGAAGCATATGGTTAAAGGCTTAAAACAAACTCATGTGCAAAAAAGGCAAAGGACAGGACAATGACCCAGAAACTAACGGACCATAGATCAGCATCTAAGCCCCTCTACACCAAAGCTAAGCTAGGACCAGGGAGAGCAAGGCAATTGTCGCCGATGCTTCTGTAGGTATAACTATAGGCTCTCCCAATTCCCTACCATTCCTAGTTCTCAGGAATATTAAGGCTTTGAACATAAGTGAAAACTTTTTCAAGCTGTGTGTGGACCACAAATTTCAGAGTCCACGAATCACGAGTCAAAGTTGTTAGTCACTTGGCCAATGATGATGAACTCTACGAGCAAAACAACTATAGTTGCATGCAAATGCAGTGCATCGTATTACTGTGTGATGGTGAATACTAAAATCATAACTTATAGTTCACTTAAGCAGATTATCAATAACACTATTAACTTGGAGTATAGATACTAGAGTACGTATGAACTGCAAGTTGTCAAAGCAAACTAAAGTGAATCACATTGGTTGTTATTTAGACGTTTGGCCTTGATCGGGCCATCCGCAGATTATGAGGCTCAGGTCGGGCGTTGTGAAATCAACGTAGGTGCGTATCTGGTTTGCCACCAAGAGCTCTAATGGCCGATTCACAAGAGACTTAGCTGGCTCTATGTCATACCTCATGAAATGAACCAAAATACAAATGCTGCTAAGATAATTTTAGATAAATGGCAAAAGTAGATAAGTGCAGTACAACCTAAGCTAGACCTGAAAATTTACATCTAGATTAATACCTCAAATTTGAACTAGATATCCATTGATACGAAAAAAATACGGGAAATTCCAAGAAGTATTATGAAGAGGCTATTGCAGTGAGAGTTATAGTCAAAAGCGGAAGCATCCAAAGGATAGGCCAATAATAACATTTTAGGGGAAGAGAGAAGCTCCCATAAACAGATGAAATTCGAGGAATACGTCATAGAGGTAATAATTGAAGTGTCTCTATTTTAAGACACTATGATAAGTACAACTTTTTATATACATGTGGCATGAAAGCTATTTCTCTACCTTGAAAAAGAATTACATATAGACAATTAAAATAAAATTGGGTAAACTGTATTTTTTTTCCATTACATAAACATCGATAACAATAACAATAATAATAATAATAATAATAATAATAATTATAATAATAATAATAATAATAATAATAACTAGCAGGTGCAACTCGGGACGGATATTGTTTATGAGATCGGTATTGTCCCTCGTTGATGTCGTTCACTATGACGCACTTCAATGAAATGCTGCTACATTTAACAGAATATTTAATACGGCTACATGATAGCTGGGACTTTTAAATTGTAGATATTACAATGAAATCTGGCAGGAACAGAGAAAACATATTTTCCATCAATCCATAAAATTTACATTTGGATATGTGAATTATCCTAGGAACAATTTCCTCCACCGCCAAAAATAACCATAACGAAATAAACGTCTGCTGTGGCTTTTTTTATGGCATATATCAACATGAAAATTGATCTGGACAAAATAAATATCAATCCCATAAATCCCTGAAAATTTCATTTATATATGTAAATATTTTATGAGTAATTTACGGCTCCACCGAAAATCGGCCTCCATTGGATATCGAAAAATGGCTACTGACTTTTTTATGGCAAGTTTCAATACGAGAATTGGTTTAGCCTAACACACATTTAAGCCTGTGAAAATAATATGGATATACACAAATCTCTAGGAATGGTTAGCTCCTCCTTACTGATTTTTGCTAAAATTCGTCAATTACGAACAGGAGTGACAGCGAGGGCATGCCTATAACAGGTATGAACATGAAAGTTGTCAGAAATGAAGCTTATATATATATATATATATATATTTATATATATATATATAATATATATATATATATATATATATATATATAAACCTCTCTATCTATCTATCTATCTATATATACACACACACACACACACATATATATATATATATATATATATGTATATATATTCATTTATTTATAACTAAATAATACCTTAGAATTTCATATGAATATATTGACTGATATAATATAGGAGTTATTGACTCCGTCGCCGAAAATATCAGCTGCCCCCCCCCCCCCCCCCCCCGCCCCCTCCCCCCCCCAACCCACCCTGAAATCTATAGTTAGGGAATGATTGGGCTGTGGGTTGGGTGAGGTATCTTAAAAAAAAATTGACATTTCATATAAGGTCACTCACTTCGTTCACGGTAATTATGATTATAATGATGATTGTTAGGAGTAACACAAATAATAGCTAATATTAGGAAAATCAAATCAGGAGTAATATAAAATACCTACATGGTATAAGTTTTTCAAAAACAGTAGACATAAATTACCCAAAGATGGATTATCAGAAGCATAATTATATGACAGAAAATATAATCTACTCCACTGTTTATTTAGTTACAATGCTTCTCCAAAGGAAACGAAAACAAGTGGAAGGTATCCAATTGTCTACGAGATGTGTGAGAGGGCTATTGGGTGATAACAGAAAGGTAAGGTAAATGCAATTAAACTTCATTAAACAGACATCGAGCTTATGTACCAGGACTTACGAACAAGGATGTCACAAAATTTCAAGCAAAATAAAACATGAGCTAGTATGCATACACAGGTTTGTCTGTTATCATTGCTGGGAAGAGTGAGTGATAAGACAAACAAGCAAAATTGTAACTGTGTACGAGCATGTATGAATCATTTGTGGTACATGGCTACCCCCCGTAAAAATTACATATATGTGGAGAAGGACGCTCTGCTTTAGAGAGACATATTATAGGTGGGTCATCTGGCAGGAGATATACAGGATTTAGGCTATCAATGGAGACCAGGTCTTCTTTGCCACTCATGTTAATTAAGAAAAACTTCAGTGTACAACAGATCGTGAGTGAAGGATTTATGTAAGGTAGCGTTATCCATGGCTTGTTATTGTGATTGCGCATTAAAACCTGTGTTGCTGAGTGCAGATCTGTTGGTATGTGTTGCATTGCTGGGGGCTTGAAAGTCTGCCGGCATGGAGTAAGTTTTCCCACAACGAGATATAGTTGCTGGAGATTATTGGAGGAGGTTGTAGATGAAAAAATAAAATTAGCTGGGATGACCATCCAGACACCCAGAGCATCTTTAGGATGTCATTCTTAGTCACAGGAGGATCCAATGAAGCTGAATAAATCTGTTAGAGTCATTGCAGCTGTACATCAAGGCTGCTCTGAAGGTGCGATGAAATCGTTCAACCATTCCGTAGGCAGCAGGATTGTATGTGGTTGTGTGATGTAGGGTGATCCCCAGGAGATTCGCTAATGATATCCACAATTGAGAGATGAAAGTGGTATCCCTGTCAGAACTAATATGTTCAGGGATACCGAATCTTGCTATCCACCCTGAGAGTAAGTCAGATGTACATGAGATGGATTTTGGAGTTTCCATGGGAATGACTTCAGGCCAATGAGCGGTAAATGACAGTAAACAGGTAAGGATGTCCTTTTGATGTGGGCTGGGGAACTACTGCGTTGATGTGAATGTGAGGTAAATGACGCTGAGGTTAAGGAAAGGTCGCCACTCCTGAATTCATGTGTCGATGTAATTTGAAATGTTTGACATGAAGTAGAGAACGAGACATAATTCTTAGCATCATTGATAATGCCATGCTAAATTAATTTTGTCTTCAGTAGCTGTTCCGTAGATTAGCACGAGGGATATAAAAGGCCATGAATGAAATCAAACACTTGCTGGCGCATGGGAGTATGTATCCATGGATTTGGTCTACCAGTACTGATGTCACTAGTGAGAGTGGCGTTGGAGTCCTTGAGGGCAACATTTTCCCAACAGAGTGATGTGCAGGATGTCCTAAATACTTGGTAACTTGGATCTTCTCATTATGCTTCTGCCAAGGCGTCGTAATCTAATCCTAAGTGAATGGCGGCCTTTGTGTTTCTTGATGGGGACATCGGCAATGGGATTCATTAAGCCACAGCGAAGAGATATCGATGTTGACGTGCAGACTGTAGAGTGAAGGCATGCACCAGAGGCATGTGGTCCATGTGAATGACGAACCTCTTAAG
>NC_090725.1:191152482-191154982 GCF_036898095.1 Palaemon carinicauda
GTATTTATATATCAGTTTGTACATATGTATGTATTATTGTTAGATATTACTTGCCATGTTAATGGAATTACGGAGGCAATTGTGTTGGTAATTTATTTTTAGAAAAAAATATGTAAAGTTTGAGACCAGGGCTTTTTTAGAAATTGTGCAAAGAAGACATGGGAGGTTCTGTCAGATATTGCACAATCTGGGCATTTAAAATTCAAAATGAAATTCAAGAGCCTAAAAAAAAAGAAATAGTAAAATGAATGATTATAAGTAATCAGAAAAATTCCTGAAACTGGATCAAAACTTAATAGTGAGAAACAGTTAAATGTGATAGTTGCAACAAAGGGAATCCACAAATCTTTTTATCATTCAGTTACACATTCGAAGTATGGATTATCTTACATTGGACGAAAACAAATAAAAGTAGAAGACGCTGGATGCACTAGCAAACCAGTGTTTTTAACTTTCAATTGTTTTGAAGATTCATTACAATAACGAAAGGAATAAGTCAGAAGTTTATCAACCAAATATTTGATATGATGTCTTCTAATTAAACAGAACAACGGGTAAAGAACTATTAGTGAAGTTATTTCCAATTACATATGTGACCTAAACTTGAAGTCCAAGGTATTTATGTCGTGAAGGGAAACGGGGAGGATCTGAAATATTAACTTGTACGGAATGTTAGAAATAATTACTGGTAACAATTGTGTGTATGTCCATATATGAATATATACATAACCCTAAATGATAGCAGAATATACTTTTTAAATCAGGCATCAAAAAGGCCCTGGTGTTTATTCAAATTTGCATGATTCTTCATTTAATGGTCAAATGTGATTTCCATTATTTTACTGTCGTAGTGCAATATACTGTAGATTTCGATTTTCACAAAACGTTGATTTCGATAAAGGATTTTTTTTTTCTTTAGAAGCACCAGCTGCAACCAGCATATCTTTCCTTTTCTAAATTTCCACTCATTCTTTGGGAAAAGAGGGGCTTTTTATTACCTTTGGTAACCTTATTTCCAAATACTTAGACAAAATTGACTCAGATGTTTTACAACGATCTGAAATAATGCCGACTGTTGTTATTGTCACAAATCTGGGTAGAGAATAATTTGTATCAATATTGGTTCACAACATGTTATGGTTTGCTCAGGCTGCCTCATGATTGCTGATCACTACCAGGAGCCTGACTTTCATCAAAACATTTTACTTTGTAAGTCAAATCTATTTTGCCAATGAACCACATAGGCTTTCAAAATCTTGTAAAGTTCTGCTAATCATATGATATATAGTTTAGTTTATGTGAGTTATCCACGCTGGCTCTGCTTCAGCTTCTTGTCAATATTTTGTTAGGTTATCAATAAGAACAAAAACTTGTATAAGTCAAGTGTTCATGCTTAGGATAATAGACCCGCTTATAACAATTCATTTCAATGGTCCAAATGCCACCATCTATAAAGGATACTTTTATAATTGCTCTCGTCCACAGCAAATGAAGTTTTCGAACGATGGTCAAACTTCTTTTCATACGATTCATGCAGATATATATACCATGATAGCTAATAACGTCAAAGCTTTTTCAATTGGTCGTAAAAATATTCCTGGGTATGAAGCAAAGTTTACACACTTGCTATCTTTTTATAATATGATAACCATAAAACATAACACCATCTCATAATTGGTGGGCCGACCTAAAATATTTCTTTTATGTAAGACTTTCCTAACAGCTAATCGGTTGTTTATAGACGCATGTAAACAAAATATACCCTTTTTGTATTTCCATATGAACTTCTATACATTTTAATTAAAACTGATTCTAAAACACTGAAGTGTTTGTAAAATACACACATATTGTTACACAAACATTTCTGCATTTATTAGTCTTTTGAGAACACATAGTTGGGATAAACAAAATTGAATTTGAATCTCAAGGAAAACATTTATAAAATTTTAAAACCTTATTCTGCTTTCCATGTATTGGGATGTTATAAGATATATATATATATATATATATATATATATATATATATATATATATATATATATATATATATGAATATATATATATGCGTATTTATTTATACTATGTATATACATATATATAAAGTATATATATATATATATATATATATAGCCTATATGATAAATTTTGCACATTTAGACGTGTTTTTCATATTCAAATAAGCCGTATATATTTTTGATACATTAATGTCTGGATTCTCTTAACGACCTCGGGATTAGAGCCCCAGGCGAAATCACACGAAGACAAGAGCTTGTGTCCGGCCGGGAATCGAACCCTGGTCGGCAAGCTTGTATAGACAATGACTAAACCACTTGGCCACGAATTCGTGGCCAAGTGGTTTAGTCACTGTCTATACAAGCTTGCCGACCAGGGTTCGATTCCCGGCCGGACATAAGCTCTTGTCTTTGTGTGATTTCGCCTGGGACTCTGATCCCGAGGTCGTTAAGAGAATCCAGACATTAATGTATCAAAAGTATATATG
>NC_090725.1:191157482-191162482 GCF_036898095.1 Palaemon carinicauda
CGACACAGCACCGGTTAACACTTAACGGTAAGAAAAGCAGACATGTTATTTCAGGTTCTTATCAGTGCGAGGGGAGAGCGAAGATACAAGCGTAATATATACACAAATGAAATGTCGTTACTCTGTACGCTCGTGTGACCCACGGTTGGTACAATACTGATGATGATCAGATGGTAATACAATTGTTTCCTACTAGATTTGCTTATTGGTCCTGTTCTATTGCAACTATTTTCCTGCATTATCACTTTATTGTTTATAATATGTCATATATATATATATATATATATATATCGTGGTCCGACTTTTGCGCGCAAGACAAATGAGCGCCGACAGTTGAGCGCCGACAATTACGTGCAAGACAAAAGCGCACACTAACATATGAGCGCCGACATTTGAGCGCTATAATTTCAAAATTCAATCCTTTCCTTATTTTTTTGTATTGACATTATAGACGTTTAGTACTTGCTGTTGCAAGCGTTTGGATATAAAGGAAGAAGAAACAATCTTATACACGCACACACATAAACGCATACACACTCTGTGTATCTATTTATTATCTGTATCTATCTATCTATCTATCTAAATATCTATCTATGTCCCTCGATAACTGTTGTTCGGTGTATCCTCAACAGTGCTCTCTTATTTTTTTGCGACTATTCTTTGTAACCAAGTGGTTATTGAAATCCTGTAAAAACGGTATTATTACCTAATTATCAATGGACTAGCATTACAATGAGTCCCCTTGAACATACATAGCACTTTTGAATTGCAATATATATACATATATATATATATATATATATATGTATATATATATATATATATATATGTATATATATATATATATATATGTATATATATATATATATATACCCATATATATATATATATATATGTATATATATATATATATATATTTATTTATAAATTTATATATATATATATATATATACACACACACATATATATATATATATATACACACACATATATATATATATATATATATACACACACATATATATATATATATATATATATTCAGTTTATTTTTAAAAAATGCGATACACAGGCTTTCATGTGAGAAGGCTAATTTTTTTTTTCTATAAAATGATTGTTTGTATTATAAATATCGTGTAACGGAAATTTGCTATAAAAGAGGCTTCACGTGGAACGGGTAATATATATCGCATTATATTGTGAATTCTTCGGCCCTTTCAATTTTATACGTTGTCAATATAAGTATTTCAAGAGGAGGGTATATATGGATGTGTATATTTCAGAGGGCCATATATCCAATGCCTCAGCGATGGCGAGATCGCATTCACTCGAGAGGAGATTCTGGTACTAGGCCTACATGAAGTTCTACTCACAACTCAGATGGACTTTTGGCTTCACTCCATTAAACTAGTGATAGTAGTGAGCAACAATCTAAAATTCGAGGCATATCTTTAGTTTTATTGTCTTCTTCTTCTTGTTCTTCTACTACTGCTACTACTACTACTGCTACTACTACTACCACTAATCTCTCTCTCTCTCTCTCTCTCTCTCTCTCTCTCTCTCCTTCGTCGATGTTGACTGCAGGATCTTTCAAGGATTATCTTTCCTAAAGTTACTGTATTTCAAATATTTGACTGTTCTATATAGCGTCCTCATGTTTTTTTTTTTTATTATTATTATTTATTTAGTTGTTCCTGCTATTTAAGCTAAATAACAGTATACTATATATGAAAACTGGTTACACATTAATAGGTGAAATATTCATGAACAGTGAAGTAGCTTTAGTTTAGGAATATTTGTTAATTTACGTTGTTGTACTTTCGGTCTTTTCTTGTATCCTTAAAGTTTTAGTCACCTTTGGGGGTTCTGCAGTTGAATCTGAAAATGGATGTTATGATAGAATGGTATTGATTCCTTCTCACAGTGTGGTGAATAATTCCTTAGTACTAGACCTTAGTTCATGTTAGGAAACTAGAGAGAGTCCGGTCACCGGTGCAAGTCTTTCAGAGAGTAAACGGAGACCTTTCAGGCAATTTTCCTTTAAAAGGCCTTCAGACATTCAGATCATGAAGTGATTTTATCGACTATGAAAATGGATATTCGGTTTCAGTACATTAGAAATGCTTAGATTATAGTCAATGGAACCTGATTAAATAAAATACAAAACTTTTATGAAGATACCAACCTAAGAAACTCAACGGCTCATATATGTGGCAGGTTCTTTTGGGAGGGCAACAAGTCATATTGTCTTTGATTTGTGAAGGGAGACGGTTGTGGGCGTAGATCGTCTCACTCATTTGAGGAAAAAGAAATATACTTTCGAGTCTAAGTAAGACTCGAAATACAATCCTCTAAATCTTCTTAAATCATATTCTGAGATTTCAATTTACTTTACATTTACCTGGGGAAATCAGTAAGGTCTCAACGCTAAAAATACTGGAAAAGTTGATATCTGTTTCAATATCATACGTTCTGGTCTTTGAGTTTGTTTTTCAAGAATTGTTTTATATTGTCTCTCCAGGTGAACAGTCATAAGGTCTACATAGGTATAAGCCATTAGGTGTCTTGGGAACTCTTTGTAAATAATAATTTTTTGGACTACTCAACCCAGTTACTGTTTCTCCTCACCTATTGTGTGTTTCGAATGCTCCATCTGCTTCCTTTCTTTATGACATATAATCTTCTGTTTATTACGCAGGTAGACTTGCGTTCCGTTTTGGGTAAAGTTCTTTTCTACCACCTTGTTATTTATTTATCTTTCTTACCAACAGTTACTATTTCTTATATGCATATGATATATTTCTTTCCCGAATTAGAGGTTGTCTAATTAGAAAAATTATGATAAGAATTCTCTACTGAATATAACACGTTTTGATGATCAACCCTACTGTATATTACCATTTACGAGAATTTCCTTGAAAATAATAAAACTATTGTAATAATAATGAAAATTGTGATAATAATCATGGTAGTAATAAAAATGATTTTATAAACAACATATAGTATTAAGACTACTTTGTTCACTATTATTTGTAAAAGAACTTTATATGATTTACCATTCACTGCTATAGTATTCTGCCAGCAAAGCACAAAATTCATACTTTAAAGTTGTGTAATGTAAATTCAATCATCATAATTCCTTCTTCCATCGCTGAAAAATATCCAAAATTAAATAATATAAGTTACGCAACAAAACTAAGTTAAGTATACAGGAGTTGATTCTAAAAATTCGACATCTTGACTCAAACAGGTTATATTATTCTGTGTGCTACCTTTTGGACAGTACACTTTTTATTCATTTTTTAAAGAAAATAGATATTGCCTTATGAGATCGGGCAGATTGGATTGTATTTGTACAGAGTTTTCTGCTAATCTGGTATTTTGTAATGGGATGACGGCTATTGTTTTGCTGATGTGGAATACCTGATGTTTCACTGACAATAGTCCCATTATAGCAATGCTCAGGTCCAGGTCGCTGATTGGTTATGACACTTGTGAAGATAAGAAACCTGTAGTTCTTAGTCTTTTTGTTGATTTATACCTCTAATGTTTAGTAGTAAAAGAAAAGAATAGTTTTTAGGTTGGGTTTCTCCATAGGAATAAGTAATACTTTCGAGTATTATGAGACATTTTACACTGAGGTGTCGCTGACAGTTTCAGTATTCATGGTTAAATAGTCTACGCCGGGTAACAACTTTTCTATTGACTAAGTTGATTTGTGCCTTGATAGCACCCAGTAGTAAGTGAAAAAAATTCCCAATATGTGAGGTGCTAGTGGTCCTCACAATATAGCTACCTGAGCATACACAAACTATGTACACCTTATTGGTTTTCCTCAAGGCCTTAGAAACATTTAGGGTTAGGTTGTCTTTCATTAAGATTCTCATGCTATTATACAGTTTGGTAATACTCAAAAGAAATCATCTTCTGTGGGGTAGATGGGGAGACATAACCCATGATAAGGTTTCTTATGGCATATTCATCCCCTTGGTATTTACTATGCATGCAATTCTACTATACAGGATAGGGGTCATTCCTTTCATCTGATTTCATTTGTTGGTGTTGTAACTCAGGATAAAGGCCCTCCATAATCTCCTTGCTTATTTGTTAGTTTTCAAAGCTTTTGTTGACCAGGATTTGGGCACCCTGTTCAGCTCCTCCTGCGTAACCTTGTGGGAAACTACTGTCTGTATGGAGGCTTTGATTATCTTGAGTTTAAAGACAGTAGTGGACTCATTATTACCATTAAGCCCGAGTGGCAGGTTCGAAATCTTCACATACACAGATGTGCTAGGGCCTATAACAACATTCGTTATCAGTAACATTATGTAGATAAAACACTTATTGCTAAAATCCAGTTGAAAGCAAAGATTGCTGCACTCCTCAGACATAATACTAAGTTTCCCGACCTCCTGGATGGTGTTGGTATTCACAATTGTGTCGTTAATGTAGCATATGTAGATGACAGGTTTTCAAAGGGATCCAAACACATGTTCGAAGATTCCAATTCTTTTGTACGGACACCTTTGTGCATTACTAACTAGGCAGTCTCATATATATATATATATATATATATATATATATATATATATATATATATATAAATATATATATATCCTACAAGCAACAGATGGTTGTCTCGAGAGCATGGAAAGGGGGTATTTATGACTCCCTGTAGATACAATACATTATAAGTTTGATGGCCTTGTGTAGAAGAATATTCATAAACAGTGACTCAAGGCACTCAAACCATTGATTACTGGCTGTTGAAATAGCATGAACTCGGGCTTTGAATTAAGTTAGGCATATGTAAAACAAACCAATAAACTGTTGTTTGAGGATGATACATTCATGGAATTCAGCCTATGATAGGATGCTATAATGGCTAGACAAGAAGACTCATCGCTTCAATCAGAGAAGCGAAACGATAACTTATCAGCATTGGTAAGTGTCACACCCAATCAGATACCTGAACCTGAGAAACTTCATAATGGGATTAT
>NC_090725.1:191179982-191192482 GCF_036898095.1 Palaemon carinicauda
AAACTATATCATCATACTAATTCACAAAAAGGGAGACACAAAAGACATGAAAATCCCCCCTCCCCCCAACAAAATAAAAATACTTACAGACCCTTTTAGGCGAAGAAAAAGATAGCCAGACTTTAATCAACCAAGTGAGCAGGCATGCTTTAGGAGTGGGTATTCAACAACTAATCATATCCAGGTAATTAACCACCTAATGCTAAAATCAGCAGACAGTGACAAATCACTATATGTAACATTTAAAGACTATGAGAAAGATTTGTATTATGTCAAAATTTCAGCAGTAATGAAATCCTTTCAAAAACAAGAAATGTATGAATCTTATAATCGAACACTTGTAACTTTTTATACAGCAAGTTCCTCAATCCTGAAACTACATAAAGGTAGTAAGAAAATTAGGATAGATAAAAGATAAAATTATTCACAACATGCCTAAAAGTAGTTTTTTAGAGTTCAGATTGGGAAAATGTAGGAATTATTGTTAATGGGGAATACCTTAACATCGTAAGATTTGCAGATGACTCAATTTTGTTCAGTAAATCATGGAAGGAATTGCAAATGGTGATACAAAATCTTAATATAGACAGCAGAAATATAACACTGAAAATGAATATGAGTAAAACGAAGATAGTGTCTAATGAAATGCAGAGAGACAACAAATAAGGGTTATAGCCAAACCTTTCAAGATTTTGATTGACTATAAATACATAGAATTGACAGTAAGTGTTTCTCCAGGACACGAGGCTGAAATTTTAGGAAGGATAAGCATGTGATGAACAGATTCCGGTAAACAAAATGAGAACAGGAAATGTAAAATGCCACTTTCTCTAAAAAGAAAATTATTTAATCCCACCAGTATTAACTTGTGCATCTGATAGTCCGTGGGCTGAGGGGGCTCACCTTGCACCCCCCCTTAAAATTGACAAAAGTGCATTTAGGTTGTAGCTTTTGATCCATATTTTAATTTTTTTAATGTTCCCATTGAAAAAATAGGGACGCACTACCACTACTGGGCCACTTTCTTCGATGACATCATCGAATTTTGCTGCTGCCAATTTTGGGGTAGGGGAAACTTAATTAGACATAACTCCGGACTGAATGGTCAAAGAAAGATAAATGACATATCAAAATGTTTGCTTTGGGCCTCTCTAACAGATAAAATAGACAATTTGTAATTATGTTTGATAATTAGGTCACCAGAGGTCAAAAGGTCACCAAATTTGGGGTCAAGTGAAAATTTTAGGCACCTCCATAAATGTAACCCCAGGACCAGCCAGACCAATATCTAATGACTTTTTCTGCCTTATTTCACCTCTAGAGACCTCAAGAAATAGAATGATACCCATTAAGCGTACTTATTGGCCAAATCATGGAAATGAGATGTTATGTAAAAAAGTCAATTTTCAAATTTGTCGTTTTTTAGCCTCAAAATCGTAAAAACTGATAAAGCTCCTAACTCTTCTTACAGAGGGGCTACGGAAATTATTTTGGTGTGTTTTCTCAGGCTTTGGGGTCAGAGAATCCAAAAAAAGCATTCTCAACAATGTCAACTAATTACATCATGCTTAAATTCAAGATGGCCGCCACTCTGGACGCCATAATTTTGACTTGGCTATAACTCCTCCATGAATGCAGCAAGAGAGATGATATTCGTGTCCTCACCCAGGTTCTTGAGATTACAGCATACAATAAAGGCAGTCTCAACAAGTCTGTTAGTGAATTTAGGGAAAGTCACATAAATCAACAACAGAAATGCTTTATTTGAAGGTTACGAAAATCATGAATGAAATAAATAAAACTGTACATGAATGTGCAATATACTCATATGATGCAAGACCTCATTGGGAAAATTCACACTGTGTTGCTTTGGACTACAGGAAAAAGTCAACCTATGCAAGGTATAAAGTTTGATAGTCTACTTGGGTACCTTTGGGTCCACTTTTGATTAATGGAAAGGCAATTATTGGAAATATCTTGTGATACAAGGGAGGTCTTTGGTCCTTCGACCCTGAAATCTACCATCTTGTTACTTGAAACTTTCTTAGTCCAAGTCAGACCCACTATCATCACTTTCATAGTCATTATCAAAATTTCCATCACTTTCATTGTTTTCATCTAGGCTTTCATCATCAGACGTCTCATCATCGTCCATCGTCTCAAGTATATCAGCCATACTTGTAGGAAGTGCAGTTCCCTTGAACCAACAGGGATCTAGATTTCCATCCTTCATTATCCAACCATGATCCACAGCTGGATGAGGGACTTGACCTCAGGTTTGGGATAATGGGCACGCTTCCATATAGCAACCTGATATTTCACCTCCTGATATGCTCATTTAGACACTCTTGGTGGCTGAAGAGATGAAAGATCAACATTTTCTTTGAATCCAGCGACTGCCCACTGCACTTTAACTCGAGTATTTGGTATCGAAGCTGGTCAACTTCCTTTGTCTTAGTTTTGGCAGAATACATGGTGCAGGTGAAATCCTCAAGAGCAAGGAATATTTCATCGGTTACCTCCCATGACTCCCTTAGGCAACTGAAGACTTCTTGGTACTTTGGGCATTTCTGTAAAACTCACAGCGGTTTTAACTTGACAATTCCTTTAAAGGAACTGGTCATATCGCATCTACTGAATGCATGCAGACCAAGGAAAGCAGACCAAGGAGAGAGGCACAGTAAGTTGGTGTGAACCCTTTCAATAGTTCTGTGACATCTATGAATCGCCTTCTATTCCCAGTGCCAGTATCAAAAAGGAGTTGCACACCTAAGTTTGGAGCATAATACAGAAGTATGAAGAATGTCACTGTCTGGACTTCAAACCCGAACAGATTTGTATCTTTTATCCTTGGCATAGGTTGAATAGAGATTGACACGTAAATCATTCTCTTCCTGGGTCGAGTCAAGAGATTAAATTTGAAATTCAGTGATCTTCTCATTGTCTGTCCTGAGTTCGTACGCCTTGCCCTTACAAACTAAGATAAGCTTCTTCTCTACCTTCGGTATATTCTCCTCCGTGCACCAAACCCTCAAGAGTAATTCAATGAGCTGAGTTTTATTGTCGTCATTACTTAAGATCTCTTTCCAGTTATCTGGTCGCCTTGTGTTTTCTCCACTAACCAAACGTTTTTCTCCTGAGCTAAGATTTGATCTCTCCAGGGATTTTATTGAATTGGGCATGTAAACCGAGTATTTAAATGAGCATATCAGGAGGTGAACTATCAGGTTGCGATATGGAAACGTGCCTATTATCCCAAACCTAAGGTCCCTCATTCAGCTGTGGATCATGGTTGGATAATGAAGGATGGAAATCTAGAACCCTGTTGGTTTAATGGAACTGCACTTCTACAAGTATACAAGGTACCTAGAGGTGATGCTAAAGATGGTGAATATGGGGGGCGAAAGCAGCAGAGACAGCAAGCATCGTGATACCCGTTCATCGCAGATCCAGAAGAGTGAGAAAGCCGCTAGGAAGATCAAGCAAAGAACGCATTCATTACAAAGAGATTGAAGAAGAATGATGACTTCTTTGCTCCATTGCCCAAACAGAGGCTGAAGACTTTCGCTGTCATTGGCAAGAAAGCACTTGTGAAAACATCAAGTAACAAAACAGTGGAGTACAAACAGCAGGGCAATGTCACATTCAAGTTGTTGGTCAAGTCTCAAAACCACAAATTGGATGTCCTAGAACTTCTACGATACCCACTCATGCCTGTGCCATCATCACTTGAGACACCAGAGGGGTATCTTCTGAAGACAGACAAGAGCAAGGCATTCCACCACTTAGTGAAAGACACGAATGATTCCGCTATTCCTCTTGACAAAGATACCATGAGTGTAGAAGATGGAAATACCGTGTTTCACTCAATGAAGGAAATGCCAAAAACATTCAAACAGATATATCAAAACATCTTGTCCGTCTCTACATCTGGGAAATCCAGCGTGATTTTCAGCACTGACACTTACATGCCCAATTCAATAAAATTCCTGGAGAGATCAAATCTTGGCTCAGGAAAAAAAAGTTTGGTTAGTGGAGAAAACACAAGGCAACCAGATACTGGAAAGAGATCTTGAGAAATGACGACAATAAAACTCAGCTCATTGAATTACTCTTGAGGGTTTGGTGCACGGAGGAGAATATACCGAAGGTAGTGAAGAAGAAGCTTATCTTAGTTTGTAAGGGCAAGGCTTACGAACTCAGGACAGACAATGAGAAGATCACTGAATTTCAAATTTAATCTCTTGACTCAACCCAGGAAGAGAATGATTTACGTGTCATTCTCTATTCAACCTATGCCAAGGATAAAAGATACAAATCTGTTCGGGTTCGAAGTCCAGACAGTGACATATTCTTCATACTTCTGTATTATGCTCCAAACTTAGGTGTGCAACTCCTTTTTGATACTGGCACTGGGAATAGAAGGCGATTCATAGATGTCACAGAACTATTGAAAGGGTTCACACCAACCTACTGTGCCTCTCTCCTTGGTCTGCTTTCCTTGGTCTGCATGCATTCAGTAGATGCGATGACCAGTTCCTTTAAAGGAATTGTCAAGTTAAAACCGCTGCGAGTTTTACAGAAATGCCCAAAGTACCAAGAAGTCTTCAGTTGCCTAAGGGAGTCATGGGAGGTAACCGATGAAATATTCCTTGCTCTTGAGGATTTCACCTGCACCATGTATTCTGCCAAAACTAAGACAAAGGAAGTTGACCAGCTTCGATACCAAATACTCGAGTTAAAGTGCAGTGGGCAGTCGCTGGATTCAAAGAAGAATGTTGATCTTTCATCTCTTCAGCCACCAAGAGTGTCTAAATGAGCATATCAGGAGGTGAACTATCAGGTTGCTATATGGAAGCGTGCCCATTATCCCAAACCTGAGGTCAAGTCCCTCATCCAGCTGTGGATCATGGTTGGATAATGAAGGATGGAAATCTAGATCCCTGTTGGTTCAAGGGAACTGCACTTCCTACAAGTATGGCTGATATACTTGAGACGATGGACGATGATGAGACGTCTGATGATGAAAGCCTAGATGAAAACAATGAAAGTGATGGAAATTTTGATGATGACTATGAAAGTGATGATAGTGGGTCTGACTTGGACTAAGAAAGTTTCAAGTAACAAGATGGTAGATTTCAGGGTCGAAGGACCAAAGACCTCCCTTGTATCACAAGATATTTCCAATAATTGCCTTTCCATTAATCAAAAGTGGACCCAAAGGTACCCAAGTAGACTATCAAACTTTATACCTTGCATAGGTTGACTTTTTCCTGTAGTCCAAAGCAACACAGTGTGAATTTTCCCAATGAGGTCTTGCATCATATGAGTATATTGCACATTCATGTACAGTTTTATTTATTTCATTCATGATTTTCGTAACCTTCTAATAAAGCATTTCTGTTGTTGATTTATGTGACTTTCCCCAAATTCACTAACAGACTTGTTGAGACTGCCTTTATTGTATGCTGTAATCTCAAGAACCTGGGTGAGGACACGATTATTATCTCTCTTGCTGCATTCATGGAGGAGTTATAGCCAAGTCAAAATTATGGCGTCCAGAGTGGCGGCCATCTTGAATTTCAGCATGATGTAATTAGTTGACATTGTTGAGAATGCTTTTTTTGGATTCTCTGACCCCAAAGCCTGAGAAAACACACCAAAATAATTTCTGTAGCCCCTCTGTAAGAAGAGTTAGGAGCTTTATCAGTTTTTACGATTTTGAGGCTAAAAAACGACAAATTTGAAAATTGACTTTTTTACATAACATCTCATTTCCATGATTTGGCCAATAAGTACGCTTAATGGGTATCATTCTATTTCTTGAGGTCTCTAGAGGTGAAATAAGGCAGAAAAAGTCATTAGATATTGGTCTGGCTGGTCCTGGGGTTACATTTATGGAGGTGCCTAAAATTTTCGCTTGACCCCAAATTTGGTGACCTTTTGACTTCTGGTGACCTAATTATTAAACATAATTACAAATTGTCTATTTTATCTGTTAGAGAGGCCCAAAGCAAACATTTTGATATGTCATTTATCTTTCTTTGACCATTCAGTCCGGAATTATGTCTAATTAAGTTTCCCCTACCCCAAAATTGGCAGCAGCAAAATTCGATGATGTCATCGAAGAAAGTGGCCCAGTAGTGGTAGTGCGTCCCTATTTTTTCAATGGGAACATTAAAAAAATTAAAATATGGATCAAAAGCTACAACCTAAATGCACTTTTGTCAATTTTAAGGGGGGGTGCAAGGTGAGCCCCCTCAGCCCACGGACTATGAGACTTTGGCCCTTACTAAAGCCTTCGAACATTAGCTAATTACAACTCAAAGAACTATGGAAAGAATGATGATGGGAATAACACAAAGAGAGAGAAATTGAGCAAACTGAAGGATAGGATATCTTAACAACATGTAAGAAAAAGAAATGGACATGGGTACGACATGTAATGAAAATTACCATTAAAATGGCCATTAAAAGTAACAAAATGGGTCCCTAGACATTGCAAGAAGCAGAGGAATGAAGAGAAGACGACGGATTGACGGAATAAAAAAAAATCTCTGGAGTGGACTTGCATAAAAAGATCATTAACAAACGCAAGTGGAAGGACATGTCTGAGGTCTTTGTTTTGCAGTGAACTAGTAATGGGGGAGGAAAAAAAAAAAAAAAAAAAAAAAATATATATATATATATATATATATATATATATATATATATATATGTGTGTGTGTGTGTGTGTGTGTGTGTTTGTGTGTGTATGTTTATGCAGTGTAAATACAGTTTTAAGTTAGCAAGGTAGTGAAAAAAGATTCCAATAAAAAGAAAGATCTCAATAAAAATACCATACTTCCATGCTCAGCTAAAGAACATTGTAGGGTCATTCTATAGACAACAGGAATTTTCAAAGCCTTACTGCATGGTCTCAAATGTACAATTTTAAGTTATAGATAACGACATGAATAATATCTATGATTATTGTCTCATGCGTATCCAATCTTAAATGGAGAAAAATAAAAGGGTATGATTCTATATCCTTATAAGTTTCTATATCCTTATATTCATTCTGAAATATAGTTCAAAGGTTTTCAGATTTCTGAAACTAATAGCAAGCACAATCATCTAATTTTAGTCATTCCTATCGATACAAATGTTTGAAGTATTACAATTTTACTATTTGTTATTGTTTTCATTAAAACCAATATTCCATTTGCTCCCTATATATTTCGCATATTGGACCTAAGAATTCTCATCAGTACAAGTTTTATTGTGGAATAACAATCCTATGGTGTTTCTTGGGGAAATTCATTTGGGCTGTCCTGTGGCCAATATTTGACAATTATGCAACTATTCAAACTAGTGTTGCCATTAACTGATTTTTTTTTTCCAGTTTATTGATAACTGCATCACATCATCCCAAAATTTGTGTTTATACGTATGTTTCATGATCAGGGATCATAAGTACACTAAAAACTGTCACATGAATTTATATGTGTAATGTATGTAAAACTACATGATTAAATCCATGACCCAAGAGATCAATGGAGAAGTTAGGAGGAGTGTGAGAACGCCAAGTCAGTCATAAACAGGATGCGAAAGTCAAGACCAAGCTAAACCTTTGCAATGTAACATTTTCCATGAAGAGTAAACACAATACAAACCGTGAGAAGAGTTGTGTCTCACTGGATCTAGATAGCTTCCTATATTAATGTTTGTTTACCATTTTATGTAAATGCTGAGATAACTAATTATACGTTATCATCAGATAATATATTTTTGTTAGTTCTTGTCAATATGTCATACGGAATGGTCATCCGACCAAACCATCTATACTCCTGTGATGGAGCTGCTAATAAACTGTTTTAAAGTTAAATTACTTAGACTTATTCAGAAGAAGTAACCTGTAAGTCTAAAATACATAGCACATTAAAGAGACATTTGATTGGAACCATAATGTGTGTTTATAACAGTACCACACCAACAATTGGTGGCAGCGTTTAAACTAAAAGAACCAGCTAATCAACTTTAGTAACCAGAGAATCAACAGTAAGGAATCTACAATTTTGACGAAGTATCTACGTCCACCGAAGAAATGAACATATTGAACATCAACTATAAATGTTATACAAACTGAGGAACTGGATCTTCAATCAACATCTTGAGAAAACGAAGGACTGACATTCAACGTTTATTAAACATTCAAGAATCATATCCAGGAAGCACTACATTCAACATTACAATGGGAAATCGGACCGAAAACATTCACCCAAACAGCTAAACTCTTGCAAACCAGTGAGAGAGAGAGGAAATGACGACATCGCCCTTCGCCCATATAAACTCAAGCTAAGTACATTTCTTTATTCATTTCAGTTTTAGACAGTGAAGTGTTGTTATCACGAGTCGATCGTCCATTATTGCTGGGGTGAGATGTTTGCTAATCTTCATTTTTTCTTTCATTAAAGGAAACTGTATTCAACTTCGAATTCTCGTCTAGAATTTTTTTTTTTTCTGGGCTAATTCCGTTTTCTTTCAGAAGTTCTCGGGAAATATCTTTATATTAGTATCATTGTTTTGGGGGACTATGTTATAATCTTTATTGTATAGTGCTTATGCGTTTACGCAGTGGACGTGTGTATTCATATAAAGATTTTGATAGGATTGCAAGGAGTCGTAGAGATAGAAAATAAAGTAAAGTAAACATGACGCCTCCTGTGAGTCCGAGTAACCCCACCCCCGGACCTAGTAACCCCATCCCCGCTCCCATTATAACACTAGTAAATGCCCGTTCAGCTATCCTTCCTTTTCAAGGTCGGGTCAATGGGTTCTTACCTCAGAAAGTCGAGTCGTGGATTTCTTCCGTCGACGCTCACTTAAATGCTAAACAAATCATAGACCCATTTGTACAATTACAAGAAGCTGAAAGTTTTATAGACTTTTCTAAAGGAGATGCGAGTGCGTACTTGAGAGGAGTTTCATTTCAAGAGGCCGTTACATGGGATGATTTCAAAGTTAGGCTACGTGCGATCTATGGCGGTGAGGAAGCCTTAGATGTAGTTTTAACATTAAGAAATACACTTAATCAAGCCACTTTGACTCGGCTTAATATCATAGAGAGAGCAGCTCTCATTGCCGATAGGCTAAATGAGTATCAAGATATTTTAGGTAATTCCACTTTGATTACTAGAGATAACATCTCCGTGAAAGATTTCTTACGATTAATGTATTTAACTGCATGACACTTATATTACCAGAAGCTTTAGTGCGGTGTTTTGATAAAAAGTTAACGCCCGAAAGTACAGAATTGGATGTATATAAACAGATAAAGAAACACATGTCTAAGTGTACTGATCTTGATCCCTTGTTTACACAAGTTTTTGCAAAAAATGAAACTAAGCCACAACAAGGAAACGTAGTTAATAATAGTCAAGTTGCAGGAATGACATATTATAATTGCAAACGTCAAGGTCACTTGATCGCAGACTGCAGCACGCGATATTGTTCGATACATAATAGTTCAACTCATTCATATAGTCGATGCTACTCGCGTAATCAACAACAGAATCCTAGAAATACACAGTCAATTCTACAGTCAATTCCACAGTCAATTCCCTATGGAAATAAAAAGAAAAATCCTCAGTTCAATAAGAAGAAACAGCCAAACGTCAATGCAGTTCAAAATCAAAAACAAACAAACAGTTCTTCAAATAACTCTGATCCTGGGCCGTCTAGCCAGAACTCGCAAGGTCAGACTAATTTTCAGAATGTGCAGAGCAAAGCAAATACCATATAATTAACTCCAGTGGGGAAGAGAGTGATGTTGGGTCATTCAAATCAACATCAGTAGTATTAAATAATCCATTTAATGTTTTATCAGATCATTGTGAGGCAATAGATTTTCCTATGAAACACACGACCAAATCAAATAAATCAGTGCATGCTCCCGTAGATTTGCAATAAATTCACACAATAATAAGCCAAAATGAGTTACGACCAACATAATATGCTGTAAATTTAGAACACCGATCCTTTACATTATTTTTTGACTCTCGTAGTCCACGTAATGTCATGGATTTGAGGACATATCATTTGTTGTTTTTGAACTTCCCTATAGAGAAGTCCGGAGTAAGGCTCTCGGGTATATGAAATAATGAATTAAATGTAAGAGGCGTAACTCATGTTCAGTACAAGGTCGGTAAGCGCACGTTTGCCGATACCTTTGTTGTTGTACAAAACATTGATATGTATCCAGCTGTAATTATAGGATACCCGTCTATGGGAAATCAAAACATTATCTTAGCCCCTGCCAAGCACGGCGTGTATATCAAAGGAAAATACCTTAAAATCAGTTTTGGATAAAAAGGAGACGACAAATAAAACAGTAACGTACGTTGAAGAACCAATAACTAGTTCATAAATAAAACTCAGGAGTGTGCGTAGCCTATTCATTTCCAGCAAATTAATTGATTTCTGAATTATAAAATGAAAAGAAAATAACATTGCTTATGAGAAGCCACAAAATAATTATATATATTTATGGAATATAAGTTTTCTTCTTTTGATGTGAAGTGAACTACAATTTGAAAATAACATGTAAAAGCTACTCTATACAATGTAATGTATAACTTTTCTTAATGTGAAATGAAATATAATGAAGAATGTATAAAATACAGAAATGCTTCTTTTAAAAGCTACATCACGTAAAATACCGAAAAAAGGTTATTTTTCTTGAAGGTGAATTGAAATTTTACTTGTGAAAAATAAGAGTGGTTATTTGCCCCAGGAATCTTCAAAACGTGTTCTGAATTAAAAGAAAAAAAATGTAGGGGAATTTGTCACCAACATGTTCAGAACTCATCTGTATCATGCTCCCATTCCAAATCTTTTATTGTTTGTAGGATGGAAACATCACCACATGGAGTACCTGCATACAAGTTGGTTGACCTCATATCAGAAAGCATAGATTTAGTTGGATAAAAGTTGGTACAATCCTTGTGGTCTCCCTTGCCAACCAGTTTTCTTGTGAGCAAAATGTCTCTGACAGTGGTAACGCAAAGTTTATTTCTGTTTCTAGATTTCATTCTACCTACACAGGAAAATACTCTTTCACAATCTACATTTGCATGAGGCAGCGAAAGAATACCCACAGCAAAAGGTCTTAGAGTGGGGAAGATATTCTCTCCTTCATCATCTTTGAGATCCCTTATTGCAATCCAGAATCTGTCAGGGATTTTATCAGTTTCTTTGTTTTTTCCTGTTTGTACCATCTGTCTAATATCTTCAGGGAGAGCATAGTATTGGGTTCTATATAAAGCCCTCCACTCACCATCTAAACTTTGTAGAGTACTTGAGTTAGTAGGAATTATGCGTGGCAGAGCTTTGGCTAGAAATGCGATACTGTCAACTCTAGATGAACTAAGAGCACGGGCAGGGTCAAAGTGGATTAGGAATTTCAGAACTGGGTCTTCAAAATCATATCTCTTTTTAATCCCTACAGCTGCTGCTATCAGAAAATTTCTGCAATCTTCGAACACATTTTCAAATGTCCTTATTTTCAGCCCAAACTTGTTCCCATGGTTTTCGGTAGGTATTTAGAAGGATGGAAGGGTTTCACAGCAAAATGCCGTGAAATTAAAGTTTCACGTAAGGTAGCGACATCCTGTACGAGATACAAGGCACTGAGTGGTTTGTACAAAGTGTCATCTGCAGGATTCAAATCTTTGACATCCTTATTTTTCACATTTTTGCTTTCCATGAACAAATCAAGGATTTCCTTAAATATTATCTCAAACTTATTATGCAAACTGGTTATAATGACCTTCTCACTCTGAAAGAGAACATTCAGCCGTGTGAACATACGCAATACATACTTAATAAGCAACTCAAAGTATATTTTGACATGGATATCATTTAGCCATTGGAACACCTTTCTGAACTTAGCCCTCCTTATTTCTCTTACTTCGTGTGAGTTTGAAAGCTTTCCAAAATACATTTGTATTGCAGGCCATTGTTCCAATATACGTACTACAACCGATTCAAAAGAAAGCCATCTTGTTCCAGAAAGTTTCAAAATTTTATGTTGTTCTAAACATAGGAATGTTTAAATTAATGCTAGTTGTGCTTGTTTTTTACTTGACTTACAGAATGTATTATAGACCTCCTGACACAGATTTTCACAGATATCAGGAAGTGCCTTGCATGCATCTGAAGCACATAAATGTATTGTATGACACATACATTTCATTACAAATATACCTGGACAATCCTTCATGAACCGTGTTTTCACTCAATCATTAACACCCATCATGGCAGCAGCCCCATCAGACCCAAAGCCTATAATGTTATCAGTGGGAATTGAATATTCATCAAATGTACCTTTTATGGTTTCATATATGCGAGAGGCAGTAGCACCCTCCTCTTGACCTATATCATCACCTAGAGTAAATACAAACCACAAAATCCCATAACATGCTTTGCACATTTGTTCCACAAGCATATCTAATCATGAT
>NC_090725.1:191199982-191212482 GCF_036898095.1 Palaemon carinicauda
AATAATTAGATTGATGAAAGATGCTCCGGTAATGGAAGTAATGTGTTGGCCACAAAAAAATTTAAAAAGTTATACTGAAATAAAATGACATTTAATTGAGAAGTATGCCTTGCCTGATGCGAGAAAGGGAGACCTAAAAAAAATTACAAACCCAAAATACGGGAAGGTGAATCCGTTGTCAATCTCCCAGAAAGTGATAAAAAGGCAATTGCCCGTAAACATATTTGCAGATTAGTAAACCCGTATTTATGGGGATATTTGTTCGATGACAATTGCTTGTTAGCAGACATAGTGAGTGCGATACAAAACATTTTAGACAGTTTGCCAGAAGAAAAAAGGACTGGGAATAACGGAGCAGATTCCAAGAAGTTGGCAGCCATAAGAGGAAGTCGACCCCCGAAGGGGGATCTGCAGTCAGCAGATTAGCAGAGTCTTCAGATGTTGGCACTGTGGGGGAGAGGGGCACCAACGAGTGGAGTGCACCACCCAAGGATCCCCCCACTGTTACACTTGTCAGGCCTACGGTTATTTATCTCGAGAGTGCCCAGCAAAAAACGCCCAGGGCGGGCAGGCTGGGGCGCACACCTCCACCCGCTCAACGTCCGAGGAAAAGGAAGCAGAGGAAGGAGGAGAGAGGAGACGAGGGAGTTCGATGCCCCACCCCTCGCAGGACATCACAAGCAGTAGCTGAGGAAGCAGTGATAACAGATGTGACAGAGCAGGCACTGGGACCTCCATTGGTACCCTCGACCTCAACCCCGCAGCACTAGGGAGAGGACCAGGGGGTAGCAGCATGGCAGCTGAGGTCATCGGCCCATGTCCCGTATCTAGTGATGGCCAGCTGGGAATGTTAGCAGTCAGGATCGACCTGCAAGATAAATCCATCTGAGTGCTGATTGACACGGGAGCCAGTGTTCCATTGATTGAGAAAAAATTCTCCTCAAATCTACTACAGCCAGCGGCATCCATTGTTCTTGACACGCCAGGCGGAAATAAACTACACATAAACCATACATCAATCGTCCAGTTTAAGGTGGGGTCTGTAAAGTTTACACATGATTTTTTGTCTTGCCCACCCTGGGAATTCCAGGAATCGAGGCTATCCTAGGAATAGACTTTATATTTAATAATCAAATTTGCATTTTTTGGGGAAAAGATGCAATAACAGTAAAAGCAGGAGGGTACATTTTGCCGATAGAAAGTCATGAGACGGTAAGTGCGTGTGTTAGCTCGGAGAGACATTTAAGTAGCGTAACGGCTGTACCTGAGAGAGGAGAAGTGTTGGCCCCCCAAACCCTTACGAGCATATCTGTGACCCCCTGTCGCCTTCTTGCGGAAGGAACAAAGGTAGTTGTTAAACCCCATGATAATTGGGCAGATATGATATTAGACGGCTTGACAGAAATTAATGAGAACAAAGCTGATATAACGATAGTTAATTTGTCAAATAAAAGAGTTGTTTTAGTTGTTTTTAGTTGTTATGTGAAATTGCTTATAATGGGCTGTTGGGAGCCACAACTCCAGCCCGCACATACGAACGTACTTAGAATTTGATTATGCAAGTGCTAAAATTATGTCCCTCAGAATATCAGACTGTAGTTAGTGACATTGTCAATAATTATTCCGATGTAATAGCAATTGGAGATGAGCCACACGGAAGGATTGATTGATTTCCCTTTAGCATTAAAACTGGGCAGGCGGAGCCGATCAGGTCAAGGCCTTATAAGGTACCCATTCATTTCCAGGGAGAGATAGAAAGGGGAATTAATAAATTAATGGAACAAAGGATAATCAAGGAGAGCGAATCCCCCTGGGCTTCTCCAATTGTAGCTGTTAGGAAGAAGGATGGCTGGGTAAAATTGTGTGTTGATTATAGGAAATTGAATGCAGTCACTAAGGATAATGCATTCCCATTGCCCTCAAATGAAGAATTACATATGAAAGTGCAGGATAGCAAATATTTTACAACTGCTGATTTAAAACCTGGATGTTATCAAATACTCATTCAGGAAGACAGTAAATGTAAAACGGCATTTATAGCTAACGATCAATTATTTCAGTTTAATTTTCTTCCTTTCGGTGTTAAAAATACTCCAAGTCATTATTCTAGAGTAATGATGGCGGTTTTGTCGCCCTTAATTGGCTATAATGTTCTTGTTTATTTAGATGATATAATTACAGGGAAAACAGCCGAAGAACATAATAATAAAATACGTAAAGTTTTAGAAGCATTGCGACATAATGGTATGAAAATAAATTTGTCAAAGTGCAAATTTTTCTGTAAACAGGTCGAATTTTTAGGTCATATAATAACCCCAGAAGGTATCCAACTCTGCCCCAGTAAAGTAGCGGCTGTTACAGATTTCCCCAGGCCACGTAACTCTAAGGAAGTAGCTGGGTTCCTTGGGCTCGCTGTGTATTACCGTAAATTCATAAGAGGTTTTGGAGAGATAGCGAGACCCTTAGATGCTTTAAAGAAACGAAAAGTAATAATTTGAGGAGAGGAAGAAGAAAGGGCCTTTAACAATTTGAAAGCTGCCTTAACTAGCAATGAATTACTCGCATATCCTAGATTTGATCGCCTGTTTTTAGTGACAACAGATTCGAGTAACGTTGCTAATGGTGGCATAGTTTCTCAACGAGATGATAAAGGCAGATAGAGACCCATTTTTTTGCTTCCCGGGCGTTAAAAGGGGCAGAAAAGAATGATAGTGCATTCGATCGGGAGGTTTTGGCTATTCTTTGGGTTCTAGAGAGGCATCGGTTCTTTTTATTAGGTCTGTCGATTGAGTTGCAAAGTGACCATCGCCCCTTACGTGATTTGTATTATAAAAATGATTTGATCTCTCGTCAAGCGATATGGATTGAGAGATTGTTAGAGTTTAATATGAAGGGTTTTCACCACATAGAAGGTAAAGCTAACAATGTAGCTGATGGTCTCTGTAGAGGTGCAGTAATAGGAGTAGCAACTAGGGCACAAAGGAGGAATGAAGAACTTAACCAAAATAGTGAAGACCCCCATCATAATAGAGAAAACAGAGAACGGGATGGGATTTCACGCTATGAACATGCAGTAGACGGGAGAGAGCGAGAGAGAGAGAGATACGAATGGTGAAGTGGAATATATGTGGATGACCGAGGACATGACCAGGGGTCTCGAGAATGAATGCCCTGATGATGCAGGTTTGATTAACTTGGGAAGTTGGGACATAAAAGAAGTCCGAGAGGGACAGAGAAAAGAGGAATGTAGGGAAAGAGTGCGAGCAGTGATTAAAGGGGAATCGGAGAAGTATCCGTCATTTCTGAATGTGCCTCGTGAGATTTTTTTTTATTGAAAATGATGTCTTATAATGTACTTATGAGAAGGGGGGAGGGGAATTTTGTGCATGGGTAGTTCTTCCTCCCTCTTTAATTAAACGAGCCATCCACATTCTACATGTAAGTCCGTATGCAGGGCATTTAGGGATTGATAGAACATCAAGGAGAGCATGTGAATCCTTTTTTTGGTTAGGAATGAAAAAGTCTATAGGGAATTATATAAAAGGTTGTCATGCTTGTAACTGTTTCAAAGAACATAAAAACACTGTACCGGAAGCCAGAAAGTGGCCAGTAGTTCCCATTAAATTCTGTAGAGTGCATATGGATGTAGTAGGACCATTTCCTACTGGGTTAACACAACATAAGTATATATGTGTATTTGTGGATGCATTTACTCGGTACACTCATACTTACACAATGTTGGATAAATATGCAAATTCATTAGTCCAGGCGCTGTGCTCTTTCATTACTAGGTTTGGTTGCTCGAAAGTTTTGATAAGTGATAATGGCCGTAAGTTTATAAATAAAGTTGTGAAATCGGTCACGGTCTTGATGAAAATTGAACACTTTTCAGTGACCGCATATAGGCCTTCAGGAAATGGCTTAATAGAGTTGCATAATAGGGAAGGAGAGTGAATTTTGCATTACTTTGGGTGATGACCCCCTTCATTGGCACGCCATGCCTCCTACAGCTGAGCTAACTTTGAACATTGCATATAATGCTTCGCTCAGGAACACGCCTTTCTTTTTAGTGTATGGGCAGGATCCGGTGCTACCATATACAGTACTCATTAATTTGCAACAATTGCCAAATTATTCAACTGAGCAATACTGTGTATATTCATTAAATCTATTGAGGAGAGTAATGAACACCAGTGAAAAGTTTTTGAAAAGAGCTAATGAAAATCACAGCTCAAAGTATGATGGTCTGGTCGGTTCAAAACCGCACCGGTAAAAGTATTTGTGGGCGATCGTGTGTATTCCAAACGATTACAACCTAGGTAACACAAACTAGAGCCAGCGTATTTGGGTCCGTACCGAGTAAAGATAGTTAAGTCTAACACAGTTGTGAAACAAAGCATTGTTAGAGGTGCAGTGTCTGAACACTATCAAGCACACATACATGTGGTGCCTGAAGAGGTAGTTTTCAAAAGTGTTCCTCCTTACCCTTGCATACGTGACATCCCTCGAGTTGATGAGTAGAAATTTTTCTTTTCCCCTTGCTGTTGTTGTTATTTGAACAGACCTGATTTCTTCTTTTGAAGTGTTTTAAATAAACATGATGATAACAATGTGTTAAGTTGATGCTAAATTTATACGTAAAATTTTGTGGTAATTTTTCTGAGTGTGGAAATACGTATAACATTATTGAATGAAACCTAAAAACAATCGGAGGTTAAATATGTCAAGTGAGATCCATTAGGTGGATGCTGTATCATTCATGTATTTATATGATTCCTGGTTCCTGGGGCCGGGGCGGTTCCCGAATGGCAAGTGGCTGTAGGATTATAGTTCAGCCTTGAGGATAGGCAGTGTTAGAGAATGTGTAGATGTGAATACCTTATACTTAATGTTATAAGAGAAGGGAGGGAAGATGAATGATTTTCTCGGGAAAACGGTTAGTGGCCACCGGTTGAAAGTTGCAAGTGCAAGTGTTGTAGTGATTTAAATAAATGGTGAAACGGTGGTAGTGAGTTGTGTTGCGAAATTGTGCCGTAAACCTAGACAAGTAAAATCGAGGGATAAACGAATGTCTATTCCTACCCCTGTCCCGCCCAAGATGCCCGTATTGCCTGCAACCAGAGGGAGGGTATTGATGAGGTTGTGTAGACCTGATGTTGTTGGGAATTCTGTTTAATTAATGTTGTTCCTTTTGTTGTTGCTACAGTATTTGGTTAGCAAATCATATATTCCATTGTTTATTAATTTTCTTTCTGGGTAAACCTGTGTTACCCAGTGATAACTTATGCATTATTATTATTATGAATAATGGTAGTTTACGCTTGAAGGGAAACCCAGCATATTGTATAATTTCGTTTTGACGGTAAATCCTTTGAAGCGTGAACTACTAAACAACCCTTTCGGAACTATCTGCTGGTGGTCTTGTTTTTTCCAGTAATACGAATTCTAAAGGAAACATCGCCAGCAGAGAGAAAGGGAGTTGAAAGAAGGTTTTCGTACTGGACGGACGGCTGGATATTACAGGTGTTATTATATCCAGAGTTGGTCGAAGTCATATAATGGAGGAGTAACAGATACTGGCTTTTCTCCGCCATCCTGCACAAGACGAGACCAGTCATAAGCGTCGTAACATCAGGACACTATCTTCGCCAAATTTCCGAGGAATTGAATTGATAAGGTACGTCATTACGAAAGATATGCTGACTTCTAAAGTGATTCCCTGTCAATTTGTTTATCGTGGATAAATATTCCCTTGCTCGATTCCCAATTAATAAACCCTGTGGATTTGGTATTTAAACTATTCATAATTTATCACTGCTGTAACTTTGCGTGTTACCATATGAAAGTTTTTTGGATTAGAGGCAGTTTTTACTTAATTAGCCAATGTTATGTTGTGTTTACTTTACGCCGAAGTTTTCGGATCATTGGGCCTTTCGTGGTTAGGTGGTTGCCACGTTGAATTGGAGGCAGAATATGTAGGCTATATATTTTTTATTGCTCAGAATTCAATTTAATTGTAAAGTTAACTACTGAGTTTAGCAACTTGAGTAAAATAGCAGAGCTTGCGCTTTTACCTTAAAAGTCCTTTTACATTTTACTACAGTTATTGAGTTGAGTGATTTAGCAAAACTTGCCTTTACCTTTTGAAAATAGTATTTCGTTTATGTCCTCAGGGTTTCTTGAAAAGCGAGGAGGGTAGGAGAAGGAAGACAGCATACCTGTAGTCACTTCTGACACAGGAAAATCCTTCTCTACGTCAACAAGCCCACCAGCAACCATTTCTAGATTTAACTTCACATTGAAGTTCAACCTTTCATTAAAGTGAAAATTTTTTAATGGACTTGTTTTATTCCTTCCATCGTACAATTTTCAAGATGGCGCCCAACGTGGGGCTCGAGTAAGAAATTTGGTTGCTGGTTGGTCTCGTTGAGTGTAGGATTGGCGGAGAGAATGACGAAAGTACGAGAATTTTCGAATTTATAAGTGTTAAAATTTTGTTTATAATTGAAGGTGTCCTTAAATTTTACCTAGTTTATATTTTGGTTTTGTCATGAAACTGTCGATTCTAGGACATTCTTATGTTAGAGATTTGGAGCTTAGGGTTAATAGCTCAACAATTGTGATTGAACAGACATCTTTTGATGTTCAGTTTCTTGGTTTTCCTGGTGCCACATTTAATTATTTTTTGAATAATCTAGCTCTCCTAGAAGATGTTTTCACGTATAACCCCGATTATTTGTTGGTAATTTTAGGAGGTAATGATTTGAAGTCTCGTGTAGATTTGTCAGTGGTAAAGAATAATTGCAAAGAATTTTACAAGATTCTGAGATCCAGGTTACCAAGATCTTATATAATTGCATCTCAAATTGAAATCCGATTTTATGAAAGGAGAAATCGGTTTGATAGCCCATGCGTGGAAGAATTCAAGTTAATGAGGCGTTATCTCAATAAATTTATTAATAAGTTGAGTTTCAAGAATTATTTGTTCAGAGTAGAGGGTCCAGGTAGATTAGACAATAGAAGGTTATACAGGGACGCCGCACATTTAAACTGTTGGGTTAGATCTTCTCTATAGATTGATCTGTGATTGTCTGAAATATTGTTTTAATAGCAATCAGCAAAGATGTCGGAATTATCGCTTTTGATAAATTCTCGGAAATACATCCGCAGTCAAGTGACTAAGAATGTCAATCGAATTGAAGATTGTATATTGGGGTCAGAAGTTGAACGGCGATCACTTATCTCTAAATTTCATGGATTTGCTGAAGAGCTCAAGGTTTATAATTCTAAAATAGCTGAGCTATTATGGGCAGAAGAGGAAGATGAATCAAAATTGAATATTGAGTTTGAAGCTTGTGAGAGCTACTTGGATAAAATAAACGTTTTTATAGCTACCCTTGAGGCTACTAAAGATTCAGTTCCTCCCCATTCTGTACTTGAAGAAGCTAGAAGCCTTATGAAAAGGCCTACAGCTCCTTTACCAGCATTTAAAAGTGTAGAGGGAGAAAATATAGAGAAATTTCTCTCTGAATTTGAAGAGGTTATTAAAACTTTCAAGTACACTCAGAGAGACAAATTACTGCTGCTGAAGCAACAAGTGTCAGGTCGTGCATCCATACTACTCAATTCACTTGAAACAGACAAACAGACATATGAAGATGCAAAATTAATTTTAAGGCCCGCTTTAGCATCCCCTAGGTTTCAGAAGTTTACGTTAATAAAACAGTTGACATATATGAAAATGCCTTACCAAACAGATCCATTTGCGTACGTTGGTCAGATGAAAAATTTCATGGAATCTGTTAAGTTGTTGAAAATGGAAGTGGACGATTTTCTGAACTACTTCTTTTGGAATGGCATGAACAGCACCTTCCAATCTCAGCTAGTAAATATTACCCATAAGACGAGGCCCTCCCTTTCAGAAATTAATGATAACATTTTTGAAGCATGTGAACGATATGCCATAGCATCTCAGAAAATTGATACAAAAGTTAAAAAGTTACCCAAAACTTCAGAGACTGTTAATTTAGCCTCTAATGTGAATGTTGAAAGGCAGCCTATTTAGGCGAAATGCTCTTTATGTGCTTATGACAGAGCAACTGATGATCACCAAGTTTTCAAGTGCCCGGTTTATAATAGTAATAAGGCAAAGGTGGATAAGCTGAAAGAGATAGGAGGTTGCCTTAAGTGTGCCAGTTCCTCTCATTCTGCGGGTTTGTGCAAATTTAGACTTCATAAGAAATGCAGAGGTAGTCAATGTTAGAAGTCTTAATAAGAACTCCAATTTAGTTAATGAGAAATCTGAAAAGGTTTCCACGGGGGTAGTATTTTCAGTGGATGTTTTTCAGTGCTATGGTATTAAATCTACTCTACCAGCTTCCACTTGTCAGCTAGAGGACCATACCCAAATAAGAGGTTTGCAAGACTCGGGCTGTCAGTGTAATTTTATTACGGATAGAGCGGTTAAGAGGATTCAGTTCAAAGTTTTGAGGAGAAATGTGAGTCTTACTGTTAATGGTTTTAACTCTGCTAAATCATATAATACAAAGGTTGTGGAACTGAATTTAAAATTTGGTCAGGAAATTTGCAAGGTGGAGGCCCTATGTGTACCTTATATAAATATAAATTTGAAGTTGCCACATTTGTTCAGGGTGGCAAGCCATTGCTCTGCTAAGGGCTACACCCTTGCAGATAAACAGTTGCTAAATAATGGGGATGAGTTAAATGGTATAGATTTCATCCTAGGCACTAACTCTGCTCACTGCACTATGGCGTCAACAGTTAGGTTTGGACAGGATAGTCCTTCAGTATACTTTCAAACTTCTTTTGGAGTGATGCTTCTTGGTAATGTTGACACAATGTTAAAAAATTTGCATTGCCTTTCTGATTTAAATGCAGTTGAAACTTCAATTACTTGCAAGTCTGATGTTGCTCAGTTGGATGTAGGTTCTCTTGATTCCATTGGCCTTGGATTAGGTAAATTTAATGATGAATCTATATTGGAGTATGAGGAAATGGTGGTAGAAGCTAATTTTCTAATTTTAAATGAGAACGGGGGCATAAATGAGCAAGCACTACAAAGGGCCACTGAGCAAATGTTGGAATATGACTGCAAAAGGATCCTTAATTATGATAAGGAAGAGAATGAGACATCTGTGGAACTCAATAACTCTCTAGTAAGATATGCACTTAACAATGCCACTGTTAATGAGGATGGAAGAATATCAATGCCTCTGCTATGGAACAGTAAGGTGTCCCACTTACTTGGTAAAAATTATAAACTAGCTGAAGCAGTGTTAAAGTCAAATTTAAAGAAGCTTTGCAAAAGATGCATCTGAAACTCATGAATGAAGTCATTAAAGAACAAGAAAATTTAGGAATAATTGAAAAGATCCCAAACCTTAAGCATTACCTAACTGAACATCCTGAACATAGTTTTTTACCCCAAATGGGGGTGTTTAAACTTGATCGAGCGACTACAAAATGCAGAGTAGTATTTCTATCAAACATATTTGAGGCAGACCCTAGAAAACCCATGACAGTAAGCCATAACCAGGCAATTCATCCAGGGCCGTCGTTAAACCAAAAGTTAAGTTCAGCCTTACTTCACTTACGATTTGGGTCGAAGATATTGTGCTTTGATCTCAAAAAGGCTTTTAATCAGATAGCACTTAGACCTTCAGATCAGAATAAATTACTTTTTCTTTGGGTTAGAAGTGTGAAGAAGAAAGATTTTTCTTTGGTTGGTTACAAGAATCTTAGATTGAGTTTTGGTTTAAGATGTAGCCCTACAATTTTGATGTTGAGTCTTTATAAGATACTGGTTTTGGATGTGGAGGATGATACTCAAGAGGTAAAAAATATGAAAAAAATGCTTTACCAGTTGTTTTATATGGATAATGGAGCTTATACCTGCAAAAATTCGGATACCTTGGAACGGGCCTATACTCAGCTAACAAATATATTTGTTCCTTATAGGATAGAATTGCAACAAATTGTCACCAATGATGGTCCACTTCAAGAAGTCATTGACTCAGACGGGGATCAAAATACACTAACGGAAGTTAAACTTTTAGGTTTGAAATGGAATAGGGAGTTGGATACCCTTTCAACTTTTCCCATTGTTTTGGAAGCTTCGGCAAGTACGAAGAGGTCCATCCTCAAGTCCATTGCTTCAAACTTTGATTTGTATAATATCAATGGTCCAGTATTTAATAGGGCAAGGCTATTTATGCATGGTTTACAGTGTGATAAGTCATTAGGATGGGATGATATTTTACCTGCTGAAAAGCTAAAAGAATGGAAATGCATTGCAGGGCAAGCTAATTCTACTCCTGAAATTGTTGTTCAAAGATTTGTTGGGGGAAAGAGATGGACAATACAGACTTATTGCTTGTGTAGATGCTAGCAGTATGATATATGGAGCTGTTCTGTATATAGAGAACATTGATACTGGCCAGACAAATTTCTTGTTAGCCAAAAACAGGCTCATAAACAGACAGTCTAATACAAAGTCCATCCCTTCCCTGGAGTTACAAGCCATTTGCTTGGGTGTGGAGTTGTTAATTGATTTGTATAAAGATTTAGGAGGGCCTGATTGCCTCGTTCCAATTGCAATAAAAAGTTTGGATTTGTAATCTGACAGTTTGGTAGCTCTTTCTTGGATCAATTCATATTCCTATAAACTGGATAAGATGCAGAAAAGGTCTGTATTTGTTCTTAACAGGCTACAGCAAATAGATAAATTATGTGAAACGTTTCCTGTTAATTTTACTTTCATCACTGGAACTGCCAATCCTGGAGACTGCATAACAAGAATCTTGTCCTATAAACAGTTAATTAATACAAACTATTTTTCCGGACCTCAACCTGATATCCACGAGTCAGTCAAGATATTTTGAGAGTTACAGTTCCTAACCCTAGGGCTACCCTTGACTTCAAAGAGGAGAATGTTTTAAATAATGTTTGTGCACAAGACCTTAGGGAGGACGTTGCTGAGCATCTAGTTTCTCCAAACAGATACTCTAGTTTCTCTCTTATGGTTAAAGTGTATGCCAGGGTTGCTCAGTGTTTTGCCAAGTGGAAAGCTACAGTTACAGCTAGAAAACTGAAGGTTCCCATTGAATCTAATGATACAGGATTTTATGTGAAAGCTCTGAAGATGATCATATTGAAAGAACAAAAAAATTCAGTTTCCTTGTGTTTTGGAGTATTTTGCATCCAATTCTAAACTTCTTAAGGATATACCTAATTTGGTAAGACAGTTGAATGTTTACCCAGATCAAGATGGAATTCTCAGAGTTAAAAGCAAGTTTGACAGGTGGAAAGGTAAACAGAGGTGTTGCTTCCCAATCTTGCTGTTTAACAAAATTTCCTTGACAGAACTGATAATCAGGAGTCTTCATATAAAACTCAAGCATGCAGGTTATTATGCTGTTCTGAATGAGATACGCAAGAAGTTCTGGATACCACAATGTTTTTCAGCTGTTAAAAGAGTGGTAAAAGATTGTGTCATCTGTAAAAGGTACAAGGAGCATACCATTTGGTTAAATCAGTTTCCTTACCGGGAGTTTAGGATGGATCCTTCCCAGATTCCCTTCAGTTATGTATATATTGATTATTTTGGACCATATTTTGTAAAGCAACAGGGTAGTAAGGTGAAGGTTTGGATTTTGTGTATGAGCTGTATGTATACTAGGGCCATTAATTTGAAATTATGCTTGGATTGTCAGTCAAGGAATTTTTGAGATCATTCACTCTACATACCTTTGAACATGGTTTACCACAATTTGTAGTAAGCGATTTGGGGACACAACTTGTTGCCGGGGCTAATGTTATTGCAGATTTTTTAAAAGATCCTGATACCCAGTCATACTTTGAAGAAAATGGAATTAAACCTATTGAATTTGAAAATTATTACAAGGGTTGTAGCCAAATGGGTTCTTTAGTGGAAATTTGCATAAAAATGGTAAAACATCTAATTAACAAATCCATTAAAACAAATGTGTTAGACATAAGGGATATGGCCTTTCTTATATCTCAGGCAACTCATCTTATAAATCGTCGTCCCATTGCCTTTAAGGATGGTTTAAGGGATGTGCCTGATGAATCTTGAAAATTGTACGATGGACTTGTTTTATTCCTTCCATCGAACAATTTTCAAGAGATGTTATGATATTTTTTTTCCACTTTGGGTATTCTGTGTTTTGGTTGCAGAGGTCTTAAGAAGAAATGAGTGGAATTATTTATATTGTTTTGTGTACATTCTTACATGCAGTATTTATTTTTCTATTTATTTTGTGGAAGATGTGTGGTTTTTTGGGGTGATTTCTATATATATATATATATATATATATATATATATATATATATATATATATATATATATATATATATATATATATATATATATATATATATCTTATGTTGCATTTCTATTTAGTACTGCCATGCCTATTCCGGGTTGGAGTTTCCTCCATATATCAGTGACTAGTGAGGGC
>NC_090725.1:191217482-191219982 GCF_036898095.1 Palaemon carinicauda
ACCTTTTAGACATTGGGTGATTTTCTAGGTAAAGTTTTATGAATGATTAATTCAACCATTTTAGGAATGAGTGAAAATAATATGAAAAATATCCTCATTACAGGTGAACGTGCTAAAAATGGCAAAAACGGCAATCTGCTCATTAGTTATGGCATTTTCAAGGCATGAAAATTCGTTTACCATAAAAATATAGAAACCTTTTGAGAATAGTAAGATATATGGCAAAAAATGTTATTTTCATGGCAAAAGAGTCCTATGTTGCACGACCTGGTAACGCTATCGAGACGAAATTCAAGGTAATCATAGCTTGAGCTCAATAGATGCAACGAGACTCATACCGGGCAATGGTAGTGCATACGTTAAGAACGCCGCCATCTTGCCATGGGAAACATGAGAGGTGGCTAGCATGGTAATGAATGTAAGTAATTTTTGCGCACACAGTTTATTGTAAAATAGATGCATATTGTTTATAGATTTACTTAGCTTTTATTCTGATACATTGCACTGAATGAATATACTGTACATCTAAATATTATTTTTTTTATGTTTATACATACATATATATATATATATATATATATATATATATGCTACCTAAATATTTGTATATATACATATACAGTATATACGTATATACACACACACACACACACACACACACACACATATATATATATATATATATATATATATATATATATATATATATATATATATATATATATATATATATATATATATATATATATATACTGTATATATATAGTAACATTATTGCTATATATTTCAAAATTATTTAAGTTTTTATAGATGTATAAGGTTAAATATACTGTAGACTTATTGTTTACCTTCTTTAATAGTTTGTCTTTTCACTGGTGGTTATGTTAGTGTTTATAATGGACTAACGGCTGTTTTATATTTTCAAGTGGTGTGGGTTACATGGCTGCGCTCCTGCGTGAACGGAGTTTTGGAGGGGCTTTTTTTGAGGATGGTTCCTGAGTGTGTTTCTGAGCCTCCAACTTTGAAGGGCGCGACGATTGCTGTGGGAACTTATTTACTCCTCACCATTGCAGAGCTACATTGTGAAGCTAATTAGCTTTTTGGATATCCTTTCTCTGCAGCAAGGACTCATATCGTCTTACATTTTGTGTACTGCCCTTGGTTCAGTAAAAGCCAAGGTGACCTCTCTGTCCCAAGGTAATAATATTTATACCTATTTAAGTATCGTGATCACGACCTGTGATAGTTAGTTGACGTCATTACTGGAGCTTGTGAAAGCCTTTCAATCAAACCAGCCATCGTCAATTTGATAGGGATATTTAGTTTGTATTTGTTAGGATGTTCTCACTTTTCGTTGGCCTTCTCCTTTCTGGACCCTCTCTCCATTTAGTATGCATGTGTTGATGACCTTTCTGTAATTGTGTAATTGTTTTCTTTTGCAGGGAGTAAAGATTGAGTGTGTATCATTTATTAATGTATTATTGTGGTTCAGGTGTTATTTCTGTCTAGATATTATGTATTAAAATTAGGGAAATTTTTGTGGTATTTTCTTTGTCCCCTTGAGTTGACTTTGCACCCGTATTGATATTTGGTTACTATTCCACCTTTAGTGGACTTAGTACTGTATGATGGTGAATACTATTTGATAAGTGTAGTGTTTTGAGTGGTGGTCAAAGCCAGCCATCACATATATATATATATATATATATATATATATATATATATATATATATATATATATATATATACAGTATATATATATATATATATATATATATATATATATATATATATATATACATATATATATATATATGTCCTAATTCATGTATATATGGGTGTGTTTTGTATCAAGGTAAATGAACTTAATATTCATGAATATTCCAAAAAAATCTATGTGTTAGCATGTTTTGCAATGGCTGCATTTTGATAACAAAGGCAGTAGTTAGTTGCAGGTAAGCACTCAAGTTGACAAGAAGTCCCTCACCTGAGAGGGCAGTTGTGTATAGTGTACTTACGAACGAACCTTTTGTTATAAATGAAGAAAACCCATATGCCGACGTCTCATTATCCGTCTGCACGGGTCATATTGGTGTCAGGTGTAAAAAAATATGTCTGTTTGTGTATGCTGTGAGTGAAGTTGTTCCTTGAGCCGGTGAAATAAAAGTTCGAGATGCCGAGATACACAAGGATTAATATAGCAGACACCGCTACTGCAGGAGATGAGAATGAAGGAGCAGTGGGATATAGCGTTCCTGATGAAGAATATAGGCAGGAAATTGGAACGCAAAAATTGGAAAATAAGTTAGAACAGTTGGAAGAGTTAATTAACAGATTGGTAATGGAACGGGAACAGGAGCGGATTGCAACCACAGCATATCCGACGTACATAAACAAAGTTCAAACGCACACAAGTGAAAGTACGCATGCACAGCCGAGTGAAGATACGCAAATCGTAGTTCGAAAGTTGCCAGAACTCCACGCAAGTGTTAGGCCTTTC
>NC_090725.1:191224982-191227482 GCF_036898095.1 Palaemon carinicauda
GTTTGCAACACGTGGTTATTTTAATGAACATATATCACAAGCACACGTGATTTTAATTAATGTAAATATCACCCACGAAATGTATTTAATACCGAATTCTATCTTGGGAAATACATATCCACTTGGAATTCATTTTATGGTAACAGCTTCTGGCCGGGTGGTGATTCGAACCACCACCTGTACGGCTAGAAACTATGCTTGGCAGGGACCCTACCGAATCAGCTATCAAGAGAGACTAAAAGTTTATGACAAGTCCCCCTACATATTCCTGTCGAATTCAGGATTCTGTTCATAGACTTGAAATAGACCCATCTCCACCATGATAGCTGAATCGTGAGTTTGCAACACGTGGTTATTTTAATGAACATATATCACAAGCACACGTGATTTTAATTAATGTAAATATCACCCACGAAATGCATTTAATACCGAATTCTATCTTGGGAAATACATATCCACTTGGAATTCATTTTATGGTAACAGCTTCTGGCCGGGTGGTGATTCGAACCACCACCTGTACGGCTAGAAACTATGCTTGGCAGGGACCCTACCGAATCAGCTATCAAGAGAGACTAAAAGTTTATGACAAGTCCCCCTACATATTCCTGTCGAATTCAGGATTCTGTTCATAGACTTGAAATAGACCCATCTCCACCATGATAGCTGAATCGTGAGTTTGCAACACGTGGTTATTTTAATGAACATATATCACAAGCACACGTGATTTTAATTAATGTAAATATCACCCACGAAATGCATTTAATACCGAATTCTATCTTGGGAAATACATATCCACTTGGAATTCATTTTATGGTAACAGCTTCTGGCCGGGTGGTGATTCGAACCACCACCTGTACGGCTAGAAACTATGCTTGGCAGGGACCCTACCGAATCAGCTATCAAGAGAGACTAAAAGTTTATGACAAGTCCCCCTACATATTCCTGTCGAATTCAGGATTCTGTTCATAGACTTGAAATAGACCCATCTCCACCATGATAGCTGAATCGTGAGTTTGCAACACGTGGTTATTTTAATGAACATATATCACAAGCACACGTGATTTTAATTAATGTAAATATCACCCACGAAATGCATTTAATACCGAATTCTATCTTGGGAAATACATATCCACTTGGAATTCATTTTATGGTAACAGCTTCTGGCCGGGTGGTGATTCGAACCACCACCTGTACGGCTAGAAACTATGCTTGGCAGGGACCCTACCGAATCAGCTATCAAGAGAGACTAAAAGTTTATGACAAGTCCCCCTACATATTCCTGTCGAATTCAGGATTCTGTTCATAGACTTGAAATAGACCCATCTCCACCATGATAGCTGAATCGTGAGTTTGCAACACGTGGTTATTTTAATGAACATATATCACAAGCACACGTGATTTTAATTAATGTAAATATCACCCACGAAATGCATTTAATACCGAATTCTATCTTGGGAAATACATATCCACTTGGAATTCATTTTATGGTAACAGCTTCTGGCCGGGTGGTGATTCGAACCACCACCTGTACGGCTAGAAACTATGCTTGGCAGGGACCCTACCGAATTCATAATTCCAATTCATAAACTTTTAGTCTCTCTTGATAGCTGATTCGGTAGGGTCCCTGCCAAGCATAGTTTCTAGCCGTACAGGTGGTGGTTCGAATCACCACCCGGCCAGAAGCTGTTACCATAAAATGAATTCCAAGTGGATATGTATTTCCCAAGATAGAATTCGGTATTAAATGCATTTCGTGGGTGATATTTACATTAATTAAAATCACGTGTGCTTGTGATATATGTTCATTAAAATAACCACGTGTTGCAAACTCACGATTCAGCTATCATGGTGGAGATGGGTCTATTTCAAGTCTATGAACAGAATCCTGAATTCGACAGGAATATGTAGGGGGACTTGTCATAAACTTTTAGTCTCTCTTGATAGCTGATTCGGTAGGGTCCCTGCCAAGCATAGTTTCTAGCCGTACAGGTGGTGGTTCGAATCACCACCCGGCCAGAAGCTGTTACCATAAAATGAATTCCAAGTGGATATGTATTTCCCAAGATAGAATTCGGTATTAAATGCATTTCGTGGGTGATATTTACATTAATTAAAATCACGTGTGCTTGTGATATATGTTCATTAAAATAACCACGTGTTGCAAACTCACGATTCAGCTATCATGGTGGAGATGGGTCTATTTCAAGTCTATGAACAGAATCCTGAATTCGACAGGAATATGTAGGGGGACTTGTCATAAACTTTTAGTCTCTCTTGATAGCTGATTCGGTAGGGTCCCTGCCAAGCATAGTTTCTAGCCGTACAGGTGGTGGTTCGAATCACCACCCGGCCAGAAGCTGTTACCATAAAATGAATTCCAAGTGGATATGTATTTCCCAAGATAGAATTCGGTATTAAATGCATTTCGTGGGTGATATTTACATTAATTAAAATCACGTGTGCTTGTGATATATGTTCATTAAAATAACCACGTGTTGCA
>NC_090725.1:191229982-191242482 GCF_036898095.1 Palaemon carinicauda
TCTTTAGCAGACAGCCATTTTCCATTCTCTCAACATGGCCAAACCACCTCAACATATTCATATCCACTCTAGCTGCTAACTCATTTCTTACACCCGTTCTCACCCTCATTACTTCGTTCCTAACCCTATCTACTCGAGATACACCAGCCATGCTCCTTAGACACTTCATCTCAAACACATTCAATTTGTGTCAATTACTAAAAAGATAAATATTAACGACATGTAAAGAACTTCTTTTACTAGATTAAGGTTAAGCGCTCATAACCTTGCTATTGAAACAGGTAGGTGGAACAGAAGAGGTCGAGGTTGCCTCCCAGTAGAGGAGAGACAATGCCCTTGTGGAGAGGTACAAACGGAGCTAGATGTAGTTGAGTCATGACCTATTACACATAGCATACGAACTAATTATAATATAAATTCATTTCATCACATCCTTGCCAAAGATGTACACACCACTGTGAAAATTGCCCACTCAATCTTGAACTGTTACCCATAGATATATTTTATTGGGTTTAATATTAATTTTTAATTTTGTGTTAAAGTGATTTATAGGAAATATACTTAGATATTTTAATTGTGATATATACTAAGGAACTATTATAAATCCTGTAATTTCATGGACTACCTCGTATATAAAATACTGTAAATATCCCGATTGTATAATAGATTAATGTTAATATGTAATTACATTTATTGTAATTTTTTAATGTAGAATTTGTGGTTAATAAAAATCTATCTATCTATCTATCCGGGAAGATTTGAATGAAAAATTCTTATGCAACATGTATATTGAACTAATTGAACGACGGTGCCAGAGATTAATATCTAGATCAGGAATAAGAAATGTAATAGGCCGTAAGTTCCTGTTTAACGAATTAAGATGAGAATTAGCTGCTGGACACCAGGCAGGCAAATAATATTCGAAGCAAGGTGGAATGAGATAATGAAAATACTTCTTCAGGATAGATTGATCGCCATGAATTTTAAAAGACTTTCTCAATAAGTAAATTTTCTGTGAATTAAAGAAGAAATAGACCTAATGTGTTTCGAAAAAGTAATCTTAGGTCATGAAGAAGCTTTTTTGCATAGAGTGTCTGCATGAAGAACGGATGCATACAGGTGAAACAGCACGCACAGATGTGGGCATGCACGGGTGTAAAGGAGAGGGCATGTACACGAGGGCACATATGATTGCAAAGAGAAACACTTGTTCTTTCTTATGCACTCACAAGTGAGGTCTCATCGCTCGTGTATTGCTGACAATATCTCTCCAGTCCTCTGCACTGAGTAATCAGCTTCTTCCTTGTCCTCGAAGAATGGAGTCAAAGGGACTCCTGGAGCAGCACTGTCTCTTACAGGGAGAGAAACAGCAAGAGTCAGGCTACTCTTATTAATTGGTCTTCTTAAATTCATTCATCCATAAAGGGGAAAAGAAGGGCAGAGCCTTCCCATACCAACCTGCAGTGTGGTATGAGATGAAGATGTAGTGGAGATAGGAGGAACTTGATGATTTTCTAATGGTCTTTCTGGCCGATGACCACATCCCAACGTGGGAAGAGATCAAAGGAATTCCATGGAGAGATAGCACAGTCAAGGGCTACATCATCAGCACGTTTCCTGGAAAGGAAAAAACAGGAGGGGCAGCACTCTTTAGCTTCACACTCAGCGGTGGTAAAGTCTTCTTCCAACAATGCACCTTGATGTTTAGTGATTGCCAGCCTCCTTAGGATTATGTTGTCATTGTTGTCACCTTGCCACACAAGCGAAAGAATACACTCAAACAGTTATGCATCATCACAGCAACGAACATGTGGATATCAGCAGGTTTGACCGAATAACTGTCACTCAGCTACAGTTATTGGGAAGCCACTACAAATCTCTTCTTCCTGCCAACACAGTTATCTAAAGGAAAAGCAAAATATTAAAACAGCCAGGTGAGGGTACCAGGAGTACTTTTGTACAATTAGGAGGCTGAAAACAAAGTGGGGGCTACATGGCCAGACTGGTGAATGTGGCTTCCACAGCCCCTCAACAACAGCTACCGTCAGCTCAATAAAGTTTTAATAGCAGTATCAAGATTCACTAAAAGAATACTCATATTAAAGGATGGAGTTTGTAATTGTGTAAGAGATAAAATATACTTTTATCCCTACCTAATACCAAAAAAAAGTACTTGACATTATTAGTGTATTCAATAAAGGTTAGTCTTTAATACCCTGATTCAGTGCGATACCATCGACAAGCCTTTATAGAAATTGTGGTCCAGGATGTTATCATCCTATTAGCAAACTAGTAATTTAGTATCCCGTAAAAGTGGCTTCTGGAATACCATCTATGTTCACTTATTGTCAAATATCAAATTATCTTACCAATGAAAAAAGTTACTATTATTATTATTATTATTATTATTATTATTATTATTATTATTATTATTATTATTATTATTATTATTATTATTATTATTATTATTATTATAATTATTATCAATGATAGCTAAACTATAATCCTACTTAGAAAAGCAAGATGCTATAAGTCTAAGGGCTCCAACAAGGAAAAATAATCTCCTGAGGAAAATAAATAAATAAATATTAAGGAAGTAGTGAACAATTAAAATAAAATATTTTTGGAATAGTAAAATTAAGATACATTAAAGGTTCCATATATAAACTAGAAAAGCTGAAAAAACAGAGGAAGAGGAATAAGACAGAATAGTGCCAGAGTATACCGTCAAGCGAGATAAATCTAGTGTCAGTATGTGAGACTGTGGCAAGGAAGAATTTTAGGAATAATATAAATGAATGTAAGGCATTGATTAAGTTTCTTACCCCTATACCTTTTTTGGCAAATTTGTTAACCTAAAAAGATTAAATATTTAAAAGGGATTACAACAATAATAGTTTATGCTCTCTAGTTTTCAAACTATAATAAATGTAAGAAGTATAGCTAAGTAATTGCATTGGTGACAAGAATGTTAAACCTAGAAATTATAATTTGTATGATTTATGTATATACCGAACTTAGATCTAACACTGATATTGTTTTAATTTATATTTTGGTGGTAACTTAGGATGTGAAATTTGTGTTGTGCCCAACCTTACTCAATGTATCCTAACCTAACCTAATTGATGACTTTTTCTTAACTAATTTTTGCATTGGTGCAAAATGTTAGCTAACCTATTATGCATTCTTTAATAATTTTACAATGAAAAAGCAGAGAGACTTCAGGAACCTCAGCAGAAATTCACTGATGACGTGGAACGCCCACTCTACTTTTTGTGTGGAATTACTGAAAGCGCACCCATTTGAAAGATGAAATTATGAAACCTCACTTAAAAAGTACTTTCAAGAGTTAGTCTAATGTTAAGAAAATAGAATCATCATATCGAGCAACATTGTCTTAAAGATGAGGATCAAGGAAGCACATTACATCAAACACGAGTGGAATTATTTCATCATCATCAAGTACAGGGTGTTCGATGTCGAACGGCGTGGCCCTCTGCACAAAACTTCTCCATTCATTCCGGTCTTGAGCCTTCCTTTCCAACTCCACCATCGTTAGCCCGCACATCTCCATGATATTGTCACTCAATCTAGTTTTAGTCCTTCCTCTCGTTCTTGTACCATAGACTAATCCAATTAGTAGCGTTCTTTCCAGAGTATTGTGTTTCCGAACCTGGTGTCCAAGAAAAGTTAGTTTTCTTTCATCCAAAATGTCAATTAATCTTTTTTCGATATTGATCTTTTGTAGAACTTCCACGTTAGTCTTTTTCTCAATCCAGCTTATCCTAAGGACTCTTCTGTAACACCATGGTTCAAAACTTTCTAATCTTTTCCGATCTGTAGCTTTTAAAACCCAACATTCTGAGCCGTATGATGCGATGGGGAAAACAAGTGATTTGAGAAGCCGCTTCTTTGTGTTTAGAGTGATATGTCTGTCTTTCCACACATTGCTTAGTGCGATGGTTGCATTTTTTGCAATACCAATTCTTCTTTTGATCTCTTGGGAGTCGTCTCCATTATTGGTGAAAGTTGCTCCAAGGTAAGTAAATTCAGTGACATTATCTAGGGCAACTCCGTCTAGTAGGATTTCTTGATCAGACGGGGCTTTTTGACACTTCATGATCTTTGTTTTCTTAGCATTTAGGTACAGTCCCACTTTTTCACTCTCAGCTTTTACTTTTACTTTTATTTCATAACTTCTGAATATTGTAGATTTTATCGATGCTATCACAGAGAGGTATTAGTATTGATGAAATCTATGAAGCATAGAGAGAAATGTATAGATACCTATCCCTGCCTTTGCAATGAAAAAATGAAATAGCTGTACACAATATTCCAAATGATGAATCAGCTATAAGAAGGATACTTCTATTATTATTATTATTATTATTATTATTATTATTATTAATATTATTATTATTATCCAAGCTACAACCCTAGTTGGAAAAGCAAGATGCTATAAGCCCAGGGGCTCCAACAGGGAAAAATAGCCTGGTGAAGAAAGGAAATAAGAAAATAAATAAATGAAGAGAACAAATTAACAATAGATCATTCTAAAAAAAAAGGAACAACGTCAAAGCAGACATGTCATATATAAACTATTAACAACATCAAAAACAAATATGTCATAAATAAACTATAAAAAGACTCATGTCCGCCTGGTCAACAAAAAAGCATTTGCTCCAACTTTGAACTTTTGAAGTTCTACTGATTCAACTACCTTATTAGGAAGATCATTCCACAATTTGGTAACAGCTGGAGTAAAACTTCTAGAGTACTGCGTAGTATTGAGCCTCATGATGGAGAAGGCCTGGCTATTAGAATTAACTGCCTGCCTAGTATTACGGACAGGATAGAATTGTCCAGGGAGATCTGAATGTAAAGGATGGTCAGAGTTATGAAAAATCTTATGCAGAATGCATAATGAACTAATTGAACGATGGTGCCAGAGATTAATATCTAGATCAAGAATAAGAAATTTAATAGACCGCAAGTTTCTGTCCAACAAATTAAGATGAGAATCAGCAGCTGAAGACCAGACAGGAGAACAGTACTCAAAACAAGGTAGAATGAAAGAATTAAAACACTTCTTCAGAATAGATTGATCACCGAAAATCTTGAAAGACTTTCTCAATAAGCCTATTTTTTGTGCAATTGAAGAAGACATAGACCTTATATGTTTCTCAAAAGTAAATTTGCTGTCGAGAATCACACCTAAAATTTTGAAAGAGTCATACAGATTTAAAGAAACATTATCAATACTGAGATCCGGATGTTGAGGAGCCACCGTCCTTGACCTACTTACAATCATACTTTGAGTTTTGTTACGATTCAACTTCATAACCCATAATTTGCACCATACACTAATTCTAGCTATATCCCTATTAAGGGATCCACCAACCCCAGATCTACATTAAGGGGATGGAATTGATGCAAAGAGAGTAGCATCATCTGCATATGCAACAAGCTTGTTTTCTAGGCCAAACCACATATCATGTGTATATAGTATGAAAAGTAATGGGCCAAGAACACTACCCTGTGAAACACCGGATATCACATTCCTATAATCACTATGGTGCCCATCAACAACAACTCTTTGAGATCTATTACTTAAAAAATCAATAACAATGCTAAGAAACGACCCACCCACTCCCAACTGTTTCAGTTTCAAAACAAGGGCCTCATGATTAACACGGTCGAAGGCAGCACTAAAATCAAGGCCAATCATACGAACTTCCTGACCACAATCAAGGGATTTCTGTACAGCATTGGAGATTGTAAGAAGGGCATCACATGCTTCAATGCCTTTACGAAAACCAAATTGCAAACTAGGGAGTAGATTACCTTCAGCAAACCTATTAAGGCGTTTTGCCAGAACACGTTCAAAAACTTTAGATAATATGGGAGTTATGGAAATTGGGCGGCAATCAGTGGGACTTGAGCTACCACAAACACATTTATATAGAGGAGTAACATTACCAATTCTTCAACAAGTGCTAAAAGCTCCTCTTCTTGCTAACTTGCGCAAAATAACAGAAAACTTTGGAGCTAAGAAATCTGCTGTCTTTATAAAAAACAAAGGAAAAATACCATTTGGGTCTACACCTCCATAAGCATCAAGGTCCACCAACAGAGCTTTAATCTCACGAGATCGAAAAGCTAGACTAGTTAGTTTAGCTTCAGGAAAACAGGAATGAGGAAGTTCAAGTTTTTCATTACTGTTTACTGTCAAAAAAATCAGCCAAAAGGGTTGCCTTTTCCTTTGGACAGTGAGTGACTGAGCCATCTGGTTTAAGTAAAGGAGGAACTGTTGCCTCCCTCACCAAAGAGTGCAGATTTAAGGGTAGACCACCATTTATGTTCATGACTTGTACCAGAAAGTGTTTCTGTTATGGTTAAATTGTACTCCTTTTCAGTTGAGGCATAAACTCTCTGAGCACAAGCTCGAAGCTGATTATAGTTGTTCCAGGTCAAATCTGATCTGTTACCCTTCCAAAGGTGATAGGCCTCCTGCTTCTCCAAATAAGCACGTGTACAATCATCATTGAACCACGGTTTGTCCTTCACTCGGTACCTTAGCACACGAGAAGGGATACGCCTATCAATTATGTTGACTAGATTCTCATTCAAAGGGACAACAGGATCTACACTATTATATAATTGTGACCAATTCAAGCACAAAAGATCATGCAAAATCCCATTCCAGTTTGCTTGGGATTTCATATATATTTTACAAGAATGTGATATATCAGGGACAGGCTGCTCAGTCTTCACTAATAATGAAATCAAAGCATGATCAGATGTCCCGACTGGAGAACCAACCTTACTAGTTATAACGCCAGGGGAGTCAGTGTATACGAGCTCCAAGCAATTACCAGACCTTTGAGTAGCTTCATTTATGATTTGCTCACAGCCTGATTCAGAGGCGAAGTCTAAAGCTCTTAAGCCATGGCGATCGGTAGGAGAAATAGAACTTAACCACTCCCTATGGTGAGCATTAAAATCACCAACAAAGACAAAGGAAGCCTTTCTATCATCTTCATGTATCTTAGCTATAATGATAAGAAGACAATGGAAGATAGAATCATCCATGTCTGGATTCTGGTAGATCGAACACAAATAAAAGTTGTTATGCCTGCCACAAACTTTTATTACCTGAATCTCATGACATCCACATTGATAGCAGGACTTATGAGAAGCAGGGTACTCGGTCCTAATATACACCGCCATTCCCCTGGCCCTAGGGATGGCATCGCGTTTCAACATTATTGGCTTCTTAAAACCAGTTATAAGGAGCTCAGACGAGTGCCTCATATTAGAAACCAAAGTTTCTGAGCACAAAAGAATATCATACTGTCTGGACGCAACTGTAAGGTCTTGGATATTTGCATGAAGACCACGAATGTTGCAATACAGAAGACGACACTGACGAAATCTAGGACGTACTGGTCCAGGATTTCGCTCAATGTCTCCACACAGCATAATAATTAATAGAAATAAGAAAGAGACATCATACTTGAAAACTAGATTAACAAGAATTATAACAAGAACAATATGTACAGAATTATGAATAAAGTGATTGATGATACCCATAAACTATAGTAAAAAGTCGGAAAAACTGGTCAACATGGAGGAGCCGATACACCATGCAAGGCTAAATACCCTCCAGGATAGCCACTTCTTCTGAAGGGAGGACAGTAAGGATGGTTTTGAGAAGAAAAAGAGTCAGAAAAAGGAAAAGACAACCTCTTGATAAACCACCAGGCATCCATGGCCCTTCTATTAACCCTGGAACGGGACGGTGGGTCGTCCGCGACCCCGAGCGTCAAAAAAAAAGAGGTTTTTCTCACGTGACTCACCCCCGTGACTGAATTTGTGGGTGATCAACCTGCAGTAGGTGTCTCGCCTACACGCTCTAGTAGTGTCCAGATGTGCATTGCTGTAGCTGTACTCCTTCCCTGATTTCTGAGACGCGTCGGGGTCGAGCGCGACCGAGTTTACCCTTCTAAGGTAATTTGCATAATTATCAAAGTTATTAGGTATTATGAAATTGTCGTAGAGTGGTGCAACTTGTATAGGTTATCAGTTGTGGAAAGTCTTGGTGGATTGTTTGGCTACCATGTGCATGATTTTTTTTTTAGTTAAAATGTCGTTCATCACCACGAGGACCATTTTACCGCGAGTGCCCCTTTTTCATTTTTTTTCATTTTTTTGCCAAGTCATTTTTCCGTAAGATATTGCCAAATAGTGTCGTAAAACTTTTGCTTTTTTAGTGTTGGAAAGTGTGTCTAGATGATCTGGCTACCCATGCGTGAGTTTGTTTTTGTCAGATACGACGTAGTTATTGGTATATGGGGTATTTAACTGCGGTTGCCAGTTTCTGTTTTTTTTTCAATATTTGTAAAAATTTACTACGTAGTAAGGAATTGTCGTATATTATTGATTTTTTTTTTCATGTTTATGTGTTAGAAAGTGTGCCTTGATGGTTGGGCTAACACGTGCATGTCTTTTTTTTTATCTGAGATGCCGTATATTAAAATGTTGGGCATTTTTCCGCGAGTGCCTCTTTTTATTTGTTTTGTATTTTTTTGCTTAGTCATGTTACCGTAAGGAATTGGCAAGTAGTGTTGCAAAACTTATAATTTTATAGTGTTGGAAAGTGTTTCTAGATGATCTGGCTACCCATGCCTATCTTTTTATTAGCCAGATATGGCGTATATATAGGTATGTGTTCGATTTTCCTGTGATTGCCATTTTTTCGTTTTTTCCCATTTCTTTCAAAATTACTACGTACTAAGGAACTATCACAGAGTAATGATTCATTTAGATGTTTATTTATCGGAAAATGTGCCTTAATGGTTTGCCTAGCACGTGGCTGAAATTTTTTTTTTTTTCTGAAATGCCCACCATTAGCTCATTGCCATTTTTCATCGAGTGCCCCTTTTTATTGTTTTGCATTTTTTTGCTTAGTCATGTTACCGTAAGGAATTGGCAAGTAGTGTTGCAAAACTTATATTTTTATAGTGTTGGAAAGTGTTTCTAGATGATCTGGCTACCCATGCCTATCTTTTTTTTTACCCAGCGTATATATAGGTATGTGTTCGATTTCCTGTGATTGCCATTTTTTCGTTTTTTCCTATTTCTTTCAAAATTACTACGTACTAAGGAACTATCACAGAGTAATGATTCATCTAGATGTTTATTTGTCGGAAAATTTTGTTTACTTCTTTTTTGATTGAATATCATCAAATTTTTTTAGCTAAAATATTATATTGTTTCACATTTTGGGTCAGAATTTCAATTTTGTAGTCGTAAAATAATCGACAATTATCCAGCAACCCACCATACAATTTTTATGCATATCCAAGAATAATTAGATTAGTAAATAACACCTTGAAATTGACATACCCTTCCTACATTTCAAGTGGCAGATTAGGGAGTCTGAGTCAGTGTGGTTGGCGGCCATTTTGTGGACATATCCGAAGCGTAAGTTGCCCTATCTATATATATTCTTGTTCCCTATAGAATTTGTGATATTTTGGTATATTTTTACTTGCATAAATATCATATTATATATTAAATATATGTATTTCTTTTACGAAATTTCTAAGTACTCAAAAAATTACCTTTAGATATGGCCCCTGATATAAATGTAATTTACAAAATAATGAAGATTTTTTTACATATTTCTATTTTAGGATAACATATGTTTATTCCCTAAAAAAATTAGCCACTTCCTATTTCATTTGGGTACCCAAAAAAATTCATGAAATTTGGACAAATTTTTTTGGCTAAAAAAAGTTACCCTTTTTTTCTCATTTCAGATCTTCACCTCCATGGGTCTGACTTCATCCAAAATACATCAAGATGTGTCCTAAACATTCAAGAATCAATTCCTAAAAGGATTTGTGTATATATGTATAAACTTTTTTTTATGAATTTTTATGTAAGGTCTTTTTTTTCTACTTAATTTTTAAAAATATTTATAATAAATAGTTTTTCTGCAGATGAGTAGTATTTATCTTTACAGTTGTTTTAAGCATTCATTGAAGTTTTTTTTTGGCAAAAGAAAAAAGGAGGTTACTGCAAAAACTGATTTTTCAAGAATTTTTTTTGCCGTCGGGGTCGCGCGCGTCCGAGTATACCCTTAAAGGGGTGGCCGAGGAGCGTACCTATCCAGGGTTAAGCCTGCCCAACACACCATTTCAAAAAAACAAGAGGAAGGAAAAAAAAATAATAAGATAGAATAGTGTGCCTGAGTGTACCCTCAAGCAAGAGAACTCTAACCCAAGACAGTGGAGGACCATGGTACAGAGGCTATGGCACTACCCAAGACTAGAGAACAATGGTTTAATTTTGGAGTATCCTTCTCCTAGAAGAGCTGCTTACCATAGCTAAAGAGTCTCATCTACCCTTACCAAGAGGAAAGTACACTGATCAAATTGCAGTACAGTAATTAACCCCTTGGGTGAAGAAGTGTTAAGTATCTCATTGTTGTCAGGTGTATGAGGAATGACGAGAATATGTAAAGAATAGGCCAGACTATTCTGTGTAAGTGTAGGCAAAGAAAAAATAAGCCGTAACCAGAGAGAGGGATCCAATGCTTTACTGTCTGGCTAGTCAAAGGATCCAATACCTCTCTAGTGGTAGTATCTCAACGGGCGGCTGGTGCCCTGGCCAACCTACTACCGTACTATGTCTAGTTGAAGATAACGACCTTACGAAGTTAGCTTTTTTATAAGAATAAACCAGACCTCCCAAAAGCCCGGACGAACACAATCTTATCTGTGTAGCTTCCAGAAAGTTGAGAAAGTTTTGCGATAGATTTTCTTCTTCATGTCTCGTGACCTTAAAGTGGAAAAAGCCTGACATTTCTTTGTTTTCTCTGGGAAAGCATTAAAAATTAGTTCTTGGAGAATAAACTTGTGATTAAGCAACTTTAAGGTGAAGAAAGAACGTACTGTAGCAGGAGTTAACCTTCTTAATATTGTTATCATATTTTTCCTCCTTGAAGAGGAAACTGAATTATCAAATGCAAAATGGAATTTTTCATCACCTTTGGTTAAAAGAAAGGCAGGGAGAATCCTCTAAGCGTAAATAATAGTATAATTTCAGTATTGAGCAAACTGGCTGCATTATTGTATACAGACTTACATTTTGCCTCATGTAAATAATGCTTGTAACCAAAGATAATAAAATATATCTGTCCTACAAAAGCAAGAGAGATATGACTGTGATATTTACAAGTAGTATTTGCAACAAGCCCTAGATTAATTGGAGCCCTTAAAGCCAACAAATTACTTAAAATAGCTAACTCTACTGAAGATAATTGAGTATTTTGTGTTTCTTGCATGAATTCAACTTCAAATATACGTGTAATTATGACTTCATTTTATAGCCTTATGATATGTTGTGGGCGCATAAACCCTTTTCAAGAGCTTTGGATTAGACATGAGGTTAATATATATATATATATATATATATATATATATATATATATATATATATATATATATATATATAGATAGATAGATAGATAGATAGAAAGATAGACAGATAGATTTCTTTTTTTATAGTTCTCGCAAATTCTTTGCATCTAAACGGGATTCCTCTTTAAATAGTCATATCTAAAGCAGAACGTGCTTCAAATATAGAGGAGCTGCACAATCTGGATTAATATCGACACTTCATTTTGGATAAAAACCAGATTTCTCAAAGGGAATATCTCTTCGAATTGCCTCATAGTTTTTTTATGATTATATAGTAGGGGTGATGACCATATGTGTGGCTGTCGGTTCAAGGTAAAGGTTTAATGACTCTTCTCACTCCGCTGTGAGTGTTACATTTGCAATCACTTGTAGCACCTTTAACCTTCTTTTCAGTTAGAACAGCTGTGTGCCTAACACAGAAAAGAATTAAATGCTTGTGAATATTCTATATGCGATGCCGAAAATGGTGAAATTTTTCCGATGTATCTTAGACACATTTCAAGACACAAAGATGTTTTATTTTATTCTGCTGCTTCATCAATAATTAAAATAGAAGTGTGGTCTGATAGTTTTGCAAAATATGGACTGTTCATTGCATTCTACAAAATATCTTGATACGCAATAATCATTAAATTATTTTTTTACCTTCTTTTTCGTTGAAATTCTATTTTTTTTTCCTAATAGCTGATCTCTTGCTCTCCAAACTCTTTGGGTATGTAGACCTACTTCATTTAAGGAGGCACCATGGGCAGAATATAAAATAGGTTTGATATTAAACGTATTCTCTTAGATTTAATGTTATCATCCAATTCTACATACTGTCTGATCAGTAAAGGTATGATAGACCTTGCTTGCTTTAAATCCTCCTGAACCTCGTCATTTCAACATCTTTATTTGCCTGGAGTACCAGATATTATCTCTTCCTTGTTAAACATCACCAAAACTCCTCTGAATCTGTTCTACTTAATTCGCAAGTCCCGTGTTATGAACTGTAATTAAATCTATAGTTTA